>NC_057806.1:707478284-707682841 GCF_018294505.1 Triticum aestivum
GTGCCGCCGGACCCTCCTTCTTCCCTGGAGCGCCGCCACCCGCTGCCCCCGCCATCTTCCCGAGCGCGCCGCTGCCTCCGTCTTCCCTAGAGCGCCACTGCCCCGCCACCCCCGCCCACGGGACCAGTGGTCCCATCGCCGGTCTCCCCCCACCCAGATCTGCCGGAGGCGCACTGGATCCTGCCTCATGGCCGATTCCCGTGACTTGGCCGCCGCCCCAACCGCTGCAGCAGCCGAGAACCTCCACTAGGTGCCCCGTGTTGGGGAACGTAGTAATTTCAAAAAAAAATCCTACGCACACGCAAGATCATGGTGATGCATAGCAACGAGAGGGGAATGTGTCGTCCACGTACCCTCGTAGACCGTTAAGCGGAAGCGTTATGACAACCCGGTTGATGTAGTCGTACGTCTTCACGATCGACCAATGCTCAGTACCGAACGTACGGCACCTCTGCGTTCAGCACACGTTCAGCTCGGTGATGTCCCGCGAACTCACAATCCAGTAGAGCTCGAGGGAGAGTTTCGTCAGCACGACGGCATGATGACGATGTTCATGAAGCTACCGACGTAGGGCTTCGCCTAAGCACCGCTACGATATGACCGAGGTGGATTATGGTGGAGGGGGGCACCGCACACGGCTGGGAGAGATCAATGATCAACTTGTGTGTTCTAGGGTGCCCCCTGCCCCCGTATATAAAGAAGAAAAGGGGGGAGGCCGGCCGGCCCTGTAGGGCGCGCCAGGAGGAGGAGTCCTCCTCCTAGTAGGAGTAGGACTCCCCTCTTTACTACTCCTACTAGGTGGGGGAAAGGAAGGGGGAGAAGGAGGAGGAAAGCCCCCCCTTCCTAGTCCAATTCGGACCAGAGGGGGAGGGGGCGCGTGGCCTGCCCTGGCCGACCCTTCTCTCTCTCCACTAGGGCCCAACAAGGCCCATTAACCCCTGGGGGGTTCCGGTAACCCCTCCTGCACTCCGGTAAAATCCCGATTTCACCCGGAACTCTTACGATGTCCAAATGTAGGATTCCAATATATCAATCTTTATGTGTCGACCATTTCGAGACTCCTCGTCATGTCCGTGATCATATCCGGGACTCCGAACTACCTTCGGTACATCAAAACATATAAACTCATAATATCAATCATCACAGAACTTTAAGCGTGCGGACCCTACGGGTTCGAGAACTATGTAGACATGACCGAGACACGTCTCCGGTCAATAACCAATAGCGGAACCTGGATGCTCATATTGGTTCCTACATATTTTACGAACATCTTTATCGGTCAAACCGCATAACAACATATGTTGTTCCCGTTGTCATCGGTATGTTACTTGCCCGAGATTCGATCGTCGGTATCTCAATACCTAGTTCAATCTCGTTACCGGCAAGTCTCTTTACTCGTTCTGTAATGCATCATCCTGCAACTAACTCATTAGTCACATTGCTTGCAAGTCTTGCAAGGATTATGGTTGAGGGGGGCACCGCACACGGCTAAGAGATCAATGATCAACTTGTTGTGTCTTGGGGTGCCCCCTTGCCCCCGTATATAAAGGAGCTAGGGGGAGGCGGCCAGCCAAGGAGGAGGGCGCGTCAAGGGGTGAGTCCTAATCCCACCGGGAGTAGGATTCCTTCTTTCCTAGTAGGAGTAGGAGAAGGGGGAAGGGAAGGAGAGAGGAGGAAGGAAAGGGGGGCGCCCCCCCCCCCTCCTTGTTCAATTTGGACTAGAGGGGGAGGGGGCGCGCGGCCTGCCCTGGCGGCCCCTCCTCTTCTCCACTAAGGCCCAATAGGCCCATTATACTCCCTGGGGGTTCCGGTAACACCCCGGTACTCCGGTATATGTCCGAACTTCCTCAGAACCTTTCCAAAGTTCAAACATTGTCATCCAATATATTGATCTTTACGTCTCGACCATTTCGAGACTCCTTGTCATGTCCGTGATCATATCCATGGACTCCGAACTACCTTCGGTACATCAAAACATATAAATTCATAATACCGATTGTCACAGAACTTTAAGAGTGCGGACCCTACGGGTTCAAGAACTATCACTAGTCGAAAACGGCCCATTTGTCCCGGTTGGTAATGGCCTTTTGTCCCGGTTCCTGAACCGGGACTAAAGGGTCGTTACTAATTCCCTGGCCCTTTAGTCCCGGTTCAGTCCAGAACTGGGACAGATGGGCCTCCACGTGGCCTGTGCGCCGAGCCCAGGCAGGAGGGCCTTTGGTCCCGGTTGGTGGCACCAACCGGGACCAATAGGCATCCACGCGTCAGCATTTCTGTGGCTGGTGTTTTTGTTTTTTTTAAAGGGGGGGGTTGGGGGTTTTGGGGGGGTTAATTTAGGTGTTTCATATATTGTGTTAGCTAGCTAATTAATAGAGAGAAGTGTCCTCTCTTATGTCCGTGCTTGGTCGACGCTACATACTATCCATACGTATAGAGAGGACTAGACACGCTAGCTAGCTAGTAAGCAAACGAAGGAAACAAAAGATCGTCATGAACATATATGCATACAAAGAGAAGTGATATCGACCACCTCTCCTTCTCCGAGAGATTGGTCGAACAACAAGTTCTCGTATATCTATCCGACACTACCGGCTACATATATACAATAATTATCTCTTACAAATATAATCTCCTAATATATGGACACAGGGTCCACATAGTATTCTCCGTCTTCAGCGATCACATGGTCAAGAAAGAATGCTGCCAATTCCTCTTGAATTGCTCGCATGCGATCTGGTGCTAGGAGTTCATCCCGCATCCGAAACATCTAATTTGAAGAAGGGGGTCAATACATATATATGTGAATGAATGAAACTCAACACAAATGATGGTAATAAAATAAAATTGTGATTATTGTTATTTACGCACTTCATATTGTTCGTCAGAGTAGCCCCGCTCACAAGTCGTGTGGCGGATGGACGCTGTCAGGACCCCGATTCCAAGTCACATTGATCTAGCCGGTAACACCTCATATCACTTTGTGGCCTCATGCACGGTATCCCACGGGTGACGCCTTACCATGGCCCGGGACCGTTTGCGCCTTTTGGCTCATGTATATGATAGTGTCGCTAGCATCCATATGACAGAGAACCCGGGGTGACATGGCTAGTCGTGAACCCAAAGCGGCACAGACCTATGGAGACAGGCATACATGAATCACATCGAACATGTCGGTCATCAACGAGTGATCCCGGGCTGTAGCACTAGGCTAACAGGACTCCGGGGAACCCCGGGCTGTAGCAGGCTAGGCAGGACTCCGGAAGTCACCGTGTGACATTTCCCCGAAGGGACAGACATAGGGACAAAGTGAAACACATGCCGGCCAGTCAAGTGTCCTGAACAGTAGTGCTGGGCTAGCAGGACTCCGATGAACCGGGCTGTAGCGGACTACTATGGCTCGAGGAACACTAGACTACATTTCCCCATAAGAAAAGCTGCCAAGGATAAACAACTAGATTGTCGGATCCCACTCATACCAAGCATTTCAATCATACACACAATATGCCCGATATGAGTACATACAACATGGCATCACAACAAAACTCTACAACTCAAGTACTTATTTAAAGGCTCCAGAGAGCCATACATAACATGTTCATATAGATAGGGGTCACATGACCCGACACTCAAGTCATACAAACATACAAGCACATGTGGAAGCAACTAGGCTGAGTACAGACTCTAGAAAGAAAGAAGGCATCTCGAAGCCTATCTATCTACATAGGGCCCTCCATGGCCAGGATCACCACCTGGGTGGCTAGTCACTCGTCGACGTCAAGGTCTACGTAGAACCCATCGAAGGGGGCGGTGTTGTCGTCTGAAAACAGTATTTAAGCAAACATGAGTACAAAGGTACTCAGCAAGTCTTACATCAGAACCTACTATACATGCTTATTCTCAAGAAGGTGGTGGGGTTAAAGCAGCAAGCCAGCTTTGACTCCTGGCTAAGCTATCCTACGGAACTTCACCAGTAAAATAGTTTTCGCACACGAGTGCACTACTCACCAACACAATACTCCACCGGGGATCCTCCCTCGTTATCCTACGAGAGGGCCATCCTCGGTACTCACACTTATCTTGAGTCTTTTAGTAGTATCCATTAACTTGTCTATGAACTGTATAGGCAACCAAGTAGTCCTTTACCGCGGACGCGGCTATTCGAATAGTTTTATACCCTGCAGGGGTGTACTTCGTCACACACGCTTTCACCACTTACCACCGTTTACACGACATGTACTCGGCAACCTTCAAGCGGAAGCCCAGCGAGGGTGTCGGCCACGGCCTACCTAAACACTTAAGTCTCTAGTCCAGGTTTATCGCCTATCCAGGTTCCATCCGCAGGGAGTTCGGCCGAGGTTTCCACATACGGCCCCGAACGATGTGAACAGGGTCCCAAGACGCCAAACGGGAGCCCGGCATACCCGGCCACGGTGTATCTACCGCAACATAGCCCACCCCTAGGGTCAGCGCTACGCACGGCCGCCAACACATAACCTACAAACACTAGAAACTATTTGCAACTCCTGGACAGAGTACTAGGGTGATTAAGAAGCCGAGAGGGTCAATTAAGGATCTCAATGCATGGTAGTAGCTGAATCTTAAAATCACACATACAGATCTCAGTTCTTAGGGACGGCCTCAATGAAACAACCCACCATGTACTCCTACATGGCCTCTCATCGATACCTTTACCAAAACATGTTCAACACATCCCTCACATTACCGACATAAGCATTTCACTCTAGCCCATCACCCAGATGAACCATACCTGACACAACTCTAAGCATAGCAGGCATAGCAAGGTAGGAATCACATACATGGCTCAAACAACTCCTACACATGCTAGTGGGTTTCATCTAGTTACTGTGGCAATGACAGGTCATGCAGAGGATAAGGGTTCAACTACCGTAGCACACAACAGTTTGAATCGCGTTGTCTTAATGCAGTAAATAAGAGCAGAAGCGAGAACATGGGTTTGTATCGGAATGATCAATGGTTGCTTGCCTGATGGAGTGGTAGCGGGATACTGCCCTTCAGTTGGATACTCGTGAATATCCTCGGAGGCAGAACCTACCACGGGGAACACATCGGAACACAATCAACACATGACGATATGCAACAATATGATGCATGCTATGACATGGCAATATGAATGTGTTTTGGCCTAATGCAAGCTAGAATAGAAAGAGATGAACTCATTTGAATCAAAGATTCAAATATTAGCTCATTAAGCATGGCCTTAATAGTGCATTTCCTTATTCTACTTAAACAGCAAGGTAAACTTGTTTTGTCATGCATGAAACCATTACAGATGGATAGATTGAATTTTTCTGATAATTTTTCATATATAAATTATTTCATTTGGAGTTACAGTTGAATTTCTATGATTTTTAGAAGTTTTAATCATTTTCTGGAATTTCCTGAATAAAAATAAATCCAGAAAATGCAATATTGCGTCAGCATTGCGTCATGCTGACCTCAGCAGGTCAAAGGCGCCAGCCCAGGTCAAACCTGACTGGTGGGCCCCTTCTGTCAGCCTCTCAGCTAATTAGCAAAATTAGATTAACACTAATTAGTTGTCAGTGGGGCCTAGGCCCACATGTCAGTGACTGATTTAATTAAAATTAATTAAGACTAATCCTAGTTTAGTTAGCCGACCGGCCCCACCTGTCATAGACTCAGGGGGGTCTTCCTGGGCCCACCCAGGGGTCAAACTGGGTCAACTTGCCGGCGGCTCGATGCCGACGAGGCCCGAGACGGCGGAGGGCTTCGGATTTGGTCCTCCGGTGACCAAATCGACGGCGGAGACGTGCTACGCGTAGCTGGGGCTCGTGCGCATCTAGTGGGGCAAGTGGGAGGAGCTGCGGTGGAGCGAGCTCGCCGGAATCGAGCTCGTGGCGGTGGCCGGAGTTCGGGCGAGGTTGGTTTCGACGCTACGGTGCACGAGAGGGAGAACTGGGGGTGGCTACGGGTTCCTGGTGCTGCACTTAGCACGCTGAGGCACTCCGTTGTGGGCTTGCACGGCTGTGGCCACGGCTGCGCCATGGCCGGCGGCGAGAAGCTCTCGGCCGCGGTGGAGAATGGAGCTAGGGGACGAGCGCGAGCACGAGAGAAGAGGGGAAAGGAAGAGGAGCTCATAGCGGAGTCGGAGAGGGTGTCAGCGGGCTCGGGGAGGTCCTGGCGGCGGCAAATTTGACCGAAGATGGCTCGGGTGCCCGAGGTTGAAGACGAGGGCAAAGGCGGCGATGCAGGGCCTCCGGCGATGCGTGGCTTGGTGGGGAGGACGAGGGAGTCGAGGCGGAGCTAATGGGCTCGTCGGAGGGGCGAGGGAGTGGCTATGGTGACAACTACGGCGATCAGTGGCGAGGGACGCGCTCGGCCGTCGCGGGAGAGAGAGAGGGAGACGAGGGGGAGAGTGAGCGAGTGCGAGAGGGAGACGTGGGGGTCGCGTGGCACTTCAGGGCGTCTCCCGGGCGTCGGCGGAAGCAGGAGGTGGCCGGCGTGTGGCCGCGGGCGCCGGCCACGCGCTCCGTGTCCTTCTGGCGCGAGAAGGACGACGACTGGCAGCGCCAGCAGGCTGGGCCGAGCCAGGTGGCTGGGCCAGCACAGGTAAGGCCCAGGTGGGCTTCTTTCTCCTCTTTTTTTTAGTTTCTGTTTTCTATTTAACTGCAACTATTGGGGTTTAAATAAAATACTAAAACGTTTCCAAAAATCCTGAAAATAAATGTGGCCTCTGTTTAGATTATTTCCAACAGGAAACATTTATTCCTAGAATTATTTGAGCATTTAGATTATTTTATAGCATTTAAATGCCCAAATTCAAATACTTATGATTTAATTCAATGACCTTCTGTTGACCTAGAAAATTGTGCACCAATTTTGCCAGAGATTCTAACCTAAGACAAAGAGGGTGAACTTTTTAGAAGGGCATTTCAGGTTCATTGAAAATATTTTTAGTAAACCCTAGTTGTTTCCAGGGGGTGTGTTGGGGGTTCTGTCTTCCCGAATTCAAATTTAAGAGGAATTTAAACATGATGCACATTCTAATGCTTGAACTAGCTAGGGTGTGACAACTCACCCCCACTCAAAAGAATCTCGTCCTGAGATTTAGGATCCTCCGGGAAGAAGGTGGGGTACTCAAGTCGAAGACGATCCTCCCTTTCCCAAGTGGCTTCTTTCTCGGAATGGTGTGACCATTGAACCTTGAGAAACTTGATATTATGACGTCGAGTGGTACGCTCGGCTTGATCAAGGATATGAACGGGATATTCCCGATAAGAGAGGTTATCTTGTAGATCAAGCGTTTCGTGGTCCACTCCATGGATAGGATCCGCGAAGCAACGCCTGAGTTGTGAAACGTGGAAGACATCGTGAACTCTGGAAAGATGCGGAGGTAGTTCCAACTGGTAGGCAACTTCTCCTTGTTTGGCAAGAATGCGAAAGGGTCCAATGTAACGAGGAGCCAATTTGCCTTTGATACCGAAACGATGGGTTCCCTTTAACGGAGCAACCCGAAGGTAAGCCTTCTCGTCAACTTCATAAGTGATAGGCTTATGTTTACGATCATATTGACTCTTTTGACGAGATTGGGCTGTTTTCAATTTCTCACGAATAATGCGAACCTGCTCTTCTGCTTCCTGAATCATATCCGGGCCAAAGAGCTGTCTTCCCCGGTTTCTGACCAGTTAAGAGGCGTTCGACATTTTCGTCCATAGAGAACTTCGAAAGGAGCTTTCCCCAAACTAGCTTGATAACTGTTGTTATAAGCAAACTCCGCGAATGGAAGGCATTTCTCCCAACTCATTCCGAGCGAGATAACAAAAGCTCGGAGCATATCTTCCAGAATTTGATTGACTCGCTCTACTTGACCACTTGATTGAGGATGGAAGGCGGTACTAAAGGAGATACGAGTTCCCATAGTATTTTGGAAACTTTCCCAAAATCAAGAGGTGAAGAGACTCCCACGGTCTGAGTTAATTTCCAATGGAACACCATGAAGAGATACTATTCAGGAGATGGATAAATTGGCTAGCTGGCGAGCGGTGATACTCTCACGAATAGGTAGAAAGTGGGATACTTTGGAAAGATGGTCGACCACGAGGAAGATGGCATTATTCCCTCTCTTGGTCCTGGGGAACCCAGTGATGAAATCCATACTGATTTTATCCCATTTCCATTCAGGAATAGCCAAAGGTTGAAGGGTACCAGCAGGCCGTTGGTGCTCTGCTTTAACACGGCAACAGACGTCGCAGCTAGCAATGTATTGAGCGATTTCTCTCTTCATCCTAGTCCACCAAAACCTCTGGCGTAGGTCTTGATACATTTTATTACTACCGGGATGAATGGTGAGAGGGGATTCATGAGCTTCCTTAAGGATCAACTGGCGTAGATGTTGTTTCTTGGGAACCACCAAACGGTTCTCGAAGAAGACAGCACCTCGCTCATCCATGGAGAAACATTTAGCAACTCCGCTAGCGATGTTTTCCTTAATCCGGGATATGCCCTTATCATACCGCTGGGCGGTTATGATTTGATCCATAAGGGTAGGTTTCGCCACCAGGGTGGATAGGAATCCTCGAGGAACAATGTGAAGATTAAGCTTACGAAATTCCTCATGGAGAAATGGTTGACTTTGTTGTAACATCAGGTTGTTACAATAGGACTTACGGCTTAGCGCATCAGCCATGACATTGGCTTTGCCCGGGGTGTAAGTTATTCCTAAGTCGTAATCCGAGATCAACTCAACCCAACGTCTTTGCCTGAGATTCAAATCTGGTTGGGTGAAGATATATTTCAAACTTTGGTGATCGGTGAAGATCTCGCAACGATTACCGAGAAGGTAATGTCGCCAGGTTTTAAGTGCATGGACTACAGCTGCAAGCTCTAGATCATGTGTGGGATAATTTTCCTCATGTGGGTGTAATTGCCGTGAAGCATAGGCAATTACCTGACGATCTTGCATGAGTATGCAACCTAGTCCTTGTCGCGAGGCGTCGCAATAGATAATAAAGTCCTTGGAGAAATCTGGTGGTACCAGTACGGGAGCAGATGTCAGGCGTCTTTTCAGTTCCTGAAAGCTGAACTCGCACTGTGGAGTCCACTCGAACTTTTTATCTTTCTTGAGGAGTTCAGTTAGAGGTTTAGCAACCTTGGAGAAATTCTCGACGAAGCGGCGGCAATAGCTCGCTAAGCCAAGGAAGCTCCGAACTTGCTTAACCGTCTCAGGTGGAGTCCAATCAAGGACGGCTTGAACTCGCTCGGGATTGACAGCAATACCCTTACCAGAGATTACATGGCCTAGATAGGTCACTTCTGGCAACCAAAATTCACACTTGGAGAATTTGGCATAAAGGCGATGCTCTCGAAGTTTCATCAATACCAGCCTTAGATGTTCGGCATGTTCCTCTTCATTCTTGGAGTAGATGAGTATGTCATCGAGGTATACTACGACGAATTTATCCAAGTACTCCATGAAAACCGAGTTCATTAACCGAGAAAAGGTGGCGGGGCATTGGTTAAACCGAAGGACATGACGGTGTACTCGTATTGGCCATAACGAGTAACAAAGGCCGTTTTGGGAATGTCCCCGTTTCTGATTTTGATTTGATGGTAGCCCAACCTCAAATCCATCTTGGAAAAGACTGAGGATCCAGCGAGCTGATCATACAGATCGTTGATCCTGGGAAGCGGATATTTGTTCTTGATGGTGACCAAATTGACAGGTCGGTAATCCACAACCATTCGATCCGTTCCATCCTTCTTCTTGACGAAGAGGACGGGGCAAGCCCAAGGAGAGGAACTAGGACGGATGAAACCCTTTTTCAAGGACTCATCGAGTTGGTTCTTAAGCTCGGCTAGTTCTAAGGGTGCCATCTTGTAGGGTCTTCTAGAAATTGGAACGGTTCCTGGAACAAGGTCTATCACAAACTCAACATCCCTGTCAGGTGGAACACCTGGCAGTTCTTCTGGAAAGACATCCGAAAAGCCTCGGACTACCGGAACATCCTCAAGGTCTGGAAGGGGGTTGGCATTTAGGGAGTAAAGCTGGCGCTTGGCCACTCGAGTTAAGACATTGACTGTCTTGCCCGATGGGTGAGTAAGTTGAACGGTTCTAGTGGCACAATCGATCTTAGCATAATGAGCTGACATCCAGTCCATACCCAAGATGATGTTTATGTCCGAGGACTTGAGAGCTATTAAGGATGCAAGGAAGACAAGTCTATCGACAAGAATTTCGTTCCCATGGCTTACTCTAGAAGTTTGCCATTTGGAGCCCGGGGTTTGAATTACCATGGAAGTGGGCATGTCACAGAATGTCGTGTTATGCAATCGAGCATAGTTCTCGGATATGAATGAATGAGATGCTCCAGTATCGAAAAGAACAGATGCCGGATGGCAGTTAACAAGGAGCGTACCAAGGACGACGTTGGGATCCTCATGAGCCTCCTCGGCTGAAACATAGTTGACATGGCCACGTGCAGTGGTGGCCGGCTTGGCGTAGAATGTCTTCCCCGCGGGCTTACCACGGCCAACGGACTTTCCAGTTTGATTGGGGTTGTTGTTCTGGGGACACTCTCGGCTATAGTGACCCGGCTCTCCACACTTAAAGCATGTCACCACATTGGGGCGTGGAGCAGCATTAGCAGCGGGGCCACCATAGGGCTTGGGCGGTGCAAATTGCTGGTTGGGACGAGGCGCCTCAAAGGATGGCCTCGGGATGAACCTGGGTGGCAGTGCCGTGCTTGGGATCCACACCCGGCGCTTCTGAGCTCCAGAGCCGGATGAAGAGCCAAAATCACGGGAGTGCTTGCGTGAAGCGTCATAATCAGTCTGGCCTGTCTCAGCACTGATGGCTTTATTGACCAGCTTCTGAAAGGATGTGCACTCGTGCAGACGGAGATCGCGGCGAAGCTCAGGGCTAAGTCCCTTGCGGAACCTTGCCTGCTTCTTAGCGTCAGTAGAAACCTCTTCAGGGGCATAGCGTGCCAGATTCCCAAATTCACGACTATATGCATCCACAGTCAGTCTTCCTTGGGTGAAGTTGCAGAACTCCTCCCTCTTGCGATCCATGAGACCTTCCGGAATGTGATGCTCACGGAAAGCCTCACTGAATTCAGCCCAAGTAGTGATTTGGCCGACCGGGCGCATAGCTTCGAAGTTTTCCCACCAAAGGCTAGCAGGGCCTTCGAGGTGATAGGCAGCATAAGTAACCTTGTCGGCTTCGGCTACGTTGGCAGAACGTAGCTTGTGGGTGATGCTGCGAAGCCAGTCATCCGCGTCGAGGGGCTCGACGGAATGGTTAAACTTTGGTGGGTACAGCTTGATAAAGTCATTGATTGACACCAAGTCATTTCGTGGGTGGCGTGCAGTGTTCTGCTCAATCCGCTCCAGCAGGCGGTTAGTCTCACGCTTGTTTCTTTCCGCCTCCAGCATTACTTCGGCCAGAGAAGGCGGGTGAGGCAGATTTTCACCTCTAGCTGCACTGGCTTCCCCCTGCTCCGAGGCAGCAGGGTTGCTGCGGGTGTTGACCATCCTAGGAGAAAACAAGACAACGGTTTAGACAAGGATGGCTCAAACTTAGCAAGGAAGTGCAGAATGTAATGGATAACACGGAATGCAGAGATGTTCATCCGTATGTCATGGTAATATAAAACTGCCATATATATACCAACGGTCATACACATCATACATAGTTTAGTACAAGCCCAGGCTACAGTACAACTATGATGAAAGACGTTACATCTCATCGGAGGCATTCCAAGCTCCTATACATTATTTGTCTACACCTCCGGAATTGATTACACGCAAAGTCATATTCCACAAGTCACGCAGGACAGTGGAGATACAACTACTACAATACTAGTGGTACTACTACTAACTCAAACAGCTCCGTAGTAGTTCTCATAGAAGACACCTCCATAGCCTGGAAGTTCAACATGACCATCCGGAAACAGACGGTCCTGAGGAGCCTGTGGACCATAGGGGCTAGGATGAGGTCTTGGACCAACAAACGGTGGCCTGCGGGGACCACGGGGTGGGGTGATGCCTCCCACATCACGCCAATCCACCATGTCTGGCAGAGCTGATCTCACAGGATACAGATCCCTTGTATCCATACATCCAGCTTGCACCGCAGGTGCAAACCGAGTCAATGTGGCCCAATGATCAGCACGGGTATTGAAAAGCACCAGCCTCAAGGCCCGATTCTCTCGGTCCTTATCTTCGAGCATCTCGGCAGTGGTACGAGTTAATGAGTCCTCCTGAGTGGAGTCAGCATAGATAGCCTGAAGATACCCTTGCGCTCCCGGAAGTGAAGCTGGCATGTAACGGAAGTCGGTGTTCCGAAGCAGGCCAGTCCGGACTCGCAAGATGGTCATCATGGAATAGGCAGCATCCTGCACAGCCATCTCAACAGTAACCCCGAGTCCATAGGAACAGTGAAGGGGCTCGGTAGATCCAGGATAAGAAGGAAATATCCTGACGGTGCAGAGATATTGGCTTTGATTAAAGTCGCGGAACTGCTCTTCGACGGTGTATTCGGGATACCAACGGTAGCCCGTCTCGATCATTACCCGGACTAACATAGCAGTATGACCGGGCACGTCGAGGCACCGGGTCAGGCGAACCACTTGGTTTTGAACATGGTTGGCCATCTGAAAGCACAACCACAATGCAAAGACATCAGAATTTCTAGGGAAAATTGGACAGCATAACAGCTGTAAATGCTCAGAAAAAGATTTGAGACATCCACAACAGTTCGCAATACCACTCAACAACATCATATCAAGGTTCTGATCCAATTAGCAACATACTAAGAATAGTAGAAACTGAACTGGGACTTGTAACAACAATCCTATAAGCTACTACGGATTAGTAACACGTGAACCTGATAGAAGAAGAGAGCCTAGTCCTTAACCCACGTTGAATGAGAAGAGAATGACTCAGATCAGAGGCATAGGGTAAAGGAGTAAAAGAGCCTTACGTTCCCTCCCACAATCAATTCCCCTACATATAACTAAAGCATTTCTAGACTCGACATCGACCAGTTTGGCTCAACGAACCTACAGGCAGTCCGGCTCTGATGCCAACGCTGTCAGGACCCTGATTCCAAGTCACATCGATCTAGCCGGTAACACCTCATATCACTTTGCGGCCTCACGCACGGTATCCCACGGGTGTCGCCTTACCATGGCCCGGGACCGTTTGCGCCTTTTGGCTCACGTATATGATAGTGTCGCTAGCATCCATATGACAGAGAACACGGGGCGACATGGCTAGTCGTGAACCCAAAGTGGCACAGACCTATGGAGACAGGCATACATGAATCACATCGAACATGTCGGTCATCAACGAGTGATCCCGGGCTATAGCACTGGGCTAACAGGACTCCGGGGAACCCCGGGCTGTAGCAGGCTAGGCAGGACTCCGGAAGTCACCGTGTGACATTTCCCCGAAGGGACAGACATAGGGACGAAGTGAAACACATGCCGGCCAGTCAAGTGTCCTGAACAGTAGTGCTGGGCTAGCAGGACTCCGGTGAACCGGGCTGTAGCGGACTACTATGGCTCGAGGAACACTAGACTACATTTCCCCATAAGAAAGGCTGCCAAGGATAAACAACTAGATTGTCGGATCCCACTCATACCAAGCATTTCAATCATACACACAATATGCCCGATATGAGTACATACAACATGGCATCACAACAAAACTCTACAACTCAAGTACTTTATTTAAAGGCTCCAGAGAGCCATACATAACATGTTCATACAGATAGGGGTCACATGACCCGACACTCAAGTCATACAAACATACAAGCACATGCGGAAGCAACTAGTCTGAGTACAGACTCTAGAAAGAAAGAAGGCTTCTCGAAGCCTGTCTATCTACATAGGGCCCTCCATGGCCAGGATCACCACCTGGGTGGCTAGTCACTCGTCGACGTCAAGGTCTACATAGAACCCATCGGAGGGGGCGGTGTTGTCGTCTGAAAACAGTAATTAAGCAAACATGAGTACAAAGGTACTCAGCAAGTCTTACATCAGAACCTACTATACATGCTTATTCTCAAGAAGGTGGTGGGGTTAATGCAGCAAGCCAGCTTTGACTCTTGGCTAAGCTATCCTACGGAACTTCACCAGTAAAATAGTTTTCGCACACGAGTCCACTACTCACCAACACAATACTCCACCGGGGATCCTCCCTCGTCATCCTACGAGAGGGCCATCCTCGGTACTCACACTTATCTTGAGTCTTTTAGTAGTATCCATTAACTTGTCTATGAACTGTATAGGCAACCAAGTAGTCCTTTACCGCGGACGCGGCTATTCGAATAGTTTTATACCCTGCAGGGGTGTACTTCGTCATACACGCTTTCACCACTTACCGCCGTTTACACGACATGTACTCGGCAACCTTCAAGCGGAAGCCCAGCGAGGGTGTCGGCCACGGCCTACCTAAACACTTAAGTCTCTAGTCCAGGTTTATCGCCTATCCAGGTTCCATCCGCAGGGAGTCCGGCCGAGGTTTCCACATACGGCCCCGAACGATGTGAACAGGGTTCCCGAGACACCAAACGGGTGACTCGGTACACCGTGCCACGGTGTATCTACCGCAACATAGCCCACCCCTAGGGTCAGCGCTACGCACGGCCGCCAACACATAACCTACAAACACCAGAAACTATTTGCAACTCCTGGACAGAGTACTAGGGTGATTAAGAAGCCGAGAGGGTCAATTAAGGATCCCAATGCATGGTAGTAGCTGAATCTTAAATCACACATACAGATCTCAGTTCTTAGGGACGGCCTCAATGAAACAACCCACCATGTACTCCTACATGGCCTCTCATCGATACCTTTACCAAAACATGTTCAACACATCCCTCACATTACCGACATAAGCATTTCACTCTAGCCCATCACCCAGATGAACCAGACCTGACACAACTCTAAGCATAGCAGGCATAGCAAGGTAGGAATCACATACATGGCTCAATCAACTCCTACACATGCTAGTGGGTTTCATCTAGTTACTGTGGCAATGACAGGTCATGCAGAGGATAAGGGTTCAACTACCGTAGCACACAGCAGTTTGAATCGCGTTGTCTTAATGCAGTAAACAAGAGCAGAAGCGAGAACATGGGTTTGTATCGGAATGATCAATGGTTGCTTGCCTGATGGAGTGGTAGTGGGATACTGCCCTTCAGTTGGATACTCGTGAATATCCTCGGAGGCAGAACCTACCACGAAGAACACATCGGAACACAATCAACACATGACGATATGCAACAATATGATGCATGCTATGACATGGCAATATGAATGTGTCTTGGCCTAATGCAAGCTATAATAGAAAGGAATGAACTCATTTGAATCAAAGATTCAAATATTAGCTCATTAAACATGGCCTTATAGTGCATTTCCTTATTCTGCTTAAACAGCAAGGTAAACTTGTTTTGTCATGCATGAAACCATTACAGATGGATAGATTGAATTTTTCTGATAATTTTTCATATATAATTTATCTCATTTGGAGCTATGGTTGAATTTCTATGATTTTTGAAGTTTTAACTATTTTCTGGAATTTCCTGAATAAAAATAAATCCAGAAAATGCAATACTGCGTCAGCATTGCGTCATGCTGACCTCAGCAGGTCAAAGGCGCCAGCCCAGGTCAAACCTGACTGGTGGGCCCCTTCTGTCAGCCTCTCAGCTAATTAGCAAAATTAGATTAACACTAATTAGTTGTCAGTGGGGCCTGGGCCCACATGTCAGTGACTGATTTAATTAAAATTAATTAAGACTAATCCTAATTTAGTTAGCCGACCGGCCCCACCTGTCATAGACTCAGGGGGGTCTTCCTGGGCCCACCCAGGGGTCAAACTGGGTCAACTCGCCGGCGGCTCGACGCCGGCGAGGCCCGAGACGGCGGAGGGCTTCGGATTTGGTCCTCCGGTGACCAAATCGACGGCGGAGACGTGCTACGCGTAGCTGGGGCTCGTGCGCATCTAGTGGGGCAAGTGGAGGAGCTGGGGTGGAGCGAGCTCGCCGGAATCGAGCTCGTGGCGGCGGCCGGAGTTCGGGCGAGGTCGGTTTCGACGCTACGGTGCACGAGAGGGAGAACTGGGGGTGGCTACGGGTTCCTGGTGCTGCACTGAGCACGGTGAGGCGCTCCGCGTGGCTTGCACGGCGTAGCCACGACGCGCCATGGCCGGCGGCGAAGCTCTCGGCGCGGTGGAAAGGCGGCTAGGGGACGAGCACGAGACGAGGAAAGGGAAAGAGGAGCTCACAGCGGAGTCGGAGAGGGGGTCAGCGGGCTCGGGGAGGTCCTGACTGCGGCAAATTCGATCGGAGATGGCTCGGGTGCCCGAGGTTGAAGACGAGGGCGAAGGCGGCGATGCAGGGCCTCCGGCGATGCGTGGCTCGGTGGGGAGGACGAGGGAGTCGAGGCGGAGCTAATGGGCTCGTCGGAGGGGCGGGAGTGGTCTGTGGTGGCAACTACGGCGATCGGCGGCGAGGTACGCGCTCGGCCGTCGCGGGAGAGAGAGAGGGAGACGAGGGGAGAGTGAGCGAGTGCGAGAGGGAGACGTGGGGGTCGCGTGGCACTTCAGGGCGTCTCCCGGGCGTCGGCGGAAGCAGGAGGTGGCCGGCGTGTGGCCGCGGGTGCCGGCCACGCGCTCCGCGTCCTTCTGGCGTGAGGAGGACGACGACTGGCAGCGCCAGCAGGCTGGGCCGAGCCAGGTGGCTGGGCCAGCACAGGTAAGGCCCAGGTGGGCTTTCTTCTCTCTCTTTTTTTGATTTTTGTTTCTGTTTTCTATTAACTGCAACTGTTTAGCTTTAAATAAAATACTAAAACATTTCCAAAAATCCTGAAAATAAATGTGGCCTCTGTTTAGATTATTTCCAACAGGAAACATTTACTTCCCAGAATTATTTGAGCATTTAGATTATTTTATAGCATTTAAATGCCCAAATTCAAATACTTATGATTTAATTCAATGACCTTCTGTTGACCTAGAAAATTGTGCACCAATTTTGCCAGAGGTTCTAACCCAAGACAAAGAGGGTGAACTTTTTAGAAGGGCATTTCAGGTTCATTGAAAATATTTTTAGTAAACCCTAGTTGTTTCCAGGGGGGTGTTGGGGGTTTCTGCCTTCCCCATTTCAAATTTAAGAGAAATTTAAACATGATGCACACTCTAATGCTTGAACTAGCTAGGGTGTGACAACTCACCCCCACTCAAAAGAATCTCGTCCCGAGATTTAGGATCCTCTGGGAAGAAGGTGGGGTACTCGAGTCGAAGACGATCCTCCCTTTCCCAAGTGGCTTCTTCCTCGGAATGGTGTGACCATTGAACCTTGAGAAACTTGATATTATGACGTCGAGTGGTACGCTCGGCTTGATCAAGGATACGAACGGGATATTCCCGATAGAGAGGTTATCTTGTAGATCAAGCGTTTCGTGGTCCACTCCACGGATAGGATCCGCGAAGCAACGCCTGAGTTGTGAAACGTGGAAGACATCGTGAACTCTGGAAAGATGCGGAGGTAGTTCCAATTGGTAGGCAACTTCTCCTCGTTTGGCAAGAATGCGAAAGGGTCCAATGTAACGAGGAGCCAATTTGCCTTTGATACCGAAACGATGGGTTCCCTTTAACGGAGTAACCCGAAGGTAAGCCTTCTCGTCGACTTCATAAGTCATAGGCTTATGTTTACGATCATATTGACTCTTTTGACGAGATTGGGCTGTTTTCAATTTCTCACGAATAACGCGAACCTGCTCTTCTGCTTCCTGAATCATATCCGGGCCAAAGAGTTGTCTTTCCCCGGTTTCTGACCAGTTAAGAGGCGTTCGACATTTTCGTCCATAGAGAACTTCGAAAGGAGCCTTGCCCAAGCTGGCTTGATAACTATTGTTATAAGCAAACTCCGCGAATGGAAGGCATTTCTCCCAACTCATTCCGAACGAGATAACAGAAGCTCGGAGCATATCTTCCAGAATTTGATTGACTCGCTCTACTTGACCACTTGATTGAGGATGGAAGGCGGTACTAAAGAGAGACGAGTTCCCATAGCATTTTGGAAACTTTCCCAAAATCGAGAGGTGAAGAGACTCCCACGGTCTGAGTTAATTTCCAATGGAACACCATGAAGAGACACTATTCGGGAGATGTATAAATCGGCTAGCTGGCTAGCGGTGATACTCTCACGAACAGGTAGAAAGTGGGCTACTTTGGAAAGTCGGTCGATCACGACGAAGATGGCATTATTCCCTCTCTTGGTCCTGGGAAACCCAGTGATGAAATCCATACTGATTTTATCCCATTTCCATTCAGGAATAGCCAAAGGTTGAAGGGTGCCAGCAGGCCGTTGATGCTCTGCTTTAACACGACGACAAACGTCGCAATTAGCAATGTATTGAGCGATTTCTCTCTTCATCCTAGTCCACCAAAACCTCTGGCGTAGGTCTTGATACATTTTAGTACTACCGGGATGAATGGTGAGAGGGGATTCATGAGCTTCCTTAAGGATCAACTGGCGTAGATGTTGTTTCTTGGGAACCACCAAACGGTTCTCGAAGAAGACAGCACCTCGCTCATCCATGGAGAAACATTTAGCAACTCCGCTAGCGATGTTTTCCTTAATCCGGGATATGCCCTTATCATACCGCTGGGCGGTTATGATTTGATCCATAAGGGTAGGTTTCGCCACCAGGGTGGATAGGAATCCTCGAGGAACAATGTGAAGATTAAGCTTACGAAATTCCTCATGGAGAAATGGTTGACTTTGTTGTAACATCAGGTTGTTACAATAGGACTTACGGCTTAGCGCATCAGCCATGACATTGGCTTTGCCCGGGGTGTAAGTTATTCCTAAGTCGTAATCCGAGATCAACTCAACCCAACGTCTTTGCCTGAGATTCAAATCTGGTTGGGTGAAGATATATTTCAAACTTTGGTGATCGGTGAAGATCTCGCAACGATTACCGAGAAGGTAATGTCGCCAGGTTTTAAGTGCATGGACTACAGCTGCAAGCTCTAGATCATGTGTGGGATAATTTTCCTCATGTGGGTGTAATTGCCGTGAAGCATAGGCAATTACCTGACGATCTTGCATGAGTATGCAACCTAGTCCTTGTCGCGAGGCGTCGCAATAGATAATAAAGTCCTTGGAGAAATCTGGTGGTACCAGTACGGGAGCAGATGTCAGGCGTCTTTTCAGTTCCTGAAAACTGAACTCGCACTGTGGAGTCCACTCGAACTTTTTATCTTTCTTGAGGAGTTCAGTTAGAGGTTTAGCAACCTTGGAGAAATTCTCGACGAAGCGGCGGCAATAGCTCGCTAAGCCAAGGAAGCTCCGAACTTGCTTAACCGTCTCAGGTGGAGTCCAATCAAGGACGGCTTGAACTCGCTCGGGATTGACAGCAATACCCTTACCAGAGATTACATGGCCTAGATAGGTCACTTCTGGCAACCAAAATTCACACTTGGAGAATTTGGCATAAAGGCGATGCTCTCGAAGTTTCATCAATACCAGCCTTAGATGTTCGGCATGTTCCTCTTCATTCTTGGAGTAGATGAGTATGTCATCGAGGTATACTACGACGAATTTATCCAAGTACTCCATGAAACCGAGTTCATTAACCGAGAGAAGGTAGCTGGGGCATTGGTTAAACCGAAGGACATGACGGTGTACTCGTATTGGCCATAACGAGTAACAAAGGCCGTTTTGGGAATGTCCCCGTTTCTGATTTTGATTTGATGGTAGCCCAACCTCAAATCCATCTTGGAAAAGACTGAGGATCCAGCGAGCTGATCATACAGATCGTTGATCCTGGGAAGCGGGTATTTGTTCTTGATGGTGACCAAGTTGACAGGTCGGTAATCCACAACCATTCGATCCGTTCCATCCTTCTTCTTAACGAAGAGGACGGGGCAAGCCCAAGGAGAGGAACTAGGACGGATGAAACCCTTTTTCAAGGACTCATCGAGTTGGTTCTTAAGCTCGGCTAGTTCTAAGGGTGCCATCTTGTAGGGTCTTCTAGAAATTGGAACGGTTCCTGGAACAAGGTCTATCACAAACTCAACATCCCTGTCAGGTGGAACACCTGGCAGTTCTTCTGGAAAGACATCCGGAAAGTCTCGGACTACCGGAACATCCTCAAGGTCTGGAAGGGGGTTGGCATTTAGGGAGTAAAGCTGGCGCTTGGCCACTCGAGTTAAGACATTGACTGTCTTGCCCGATGGGTGAGTAAGTTGAACGGTTCTAGTGGCACAATCGATCTTAGCATAATGAGCTGACATCCAGTCCATACCCAAGATGATGTTTATGTCCGAGGACTTGAGAGCTATTAAGGATGCAAGGAAGACAAGTCTATCGACAAGAATTTCGTTCCCATGGCTTACTCTAGAAGTTTGCCATCTAGAGCCCGGGGTTTGAATTACCATGGAAGTGGGCATGTCACAGAATGTCGTGTTATGCAATCGAGCATAGTTCTCGGATATGAATGAATGAGATGCTCCAGTATCGAAAAGAACAGATGCCGGATGGCAGTTAACAAGGAGCGTACCAAGGACGACGTTGGGATCCTCATGAGCCTCCTCGGCTGAAACATAGTTGACATGGCCACGTGCAGTGGTGGCCGGCTTGGCGTAGAATGTCTTTCCCGCGGGCTTACCACGGCCAACGGACTTTCCAGTTTGATTGGGGTTGTTGTTCTGGGGACACTCTCGGCTATAGTGACCCGGCTCTCCACACTTAAAGCATGTCACCACATTGGGGCGTGGAGCAGCATTAGCAGCGGGGCCACCATAGGGCTTGGGCGGTGCAAATTGCTGGTTGGGACGAGGCGCCTCAAAGGATGGCCTCGGGATGAACCTGGGTGGCAGTGCCGTGCTTGGGATCCACACCCGGCGCTTCTGAGCTCCAGAGCCGGATGAAGAGCCAAAATCACGGGAGTGCTTGCGTGAAGCGTCATAATCAGTCTGGCCTGTCTCAGCACTGATGGCTTTATTGACCAACTTCTGAAAGGAGGTGCACTCGTGCAGACGGAGATCGCGGCGAAGCTCAGGGCTAAGTCCCTTGCGGAACCTTGCCTGCTTCTTAGCGTCAGTAGATACCTCTTCAGGGGCATAGCGTGCCAGATTCCCAAATTCACGACTATAGCATCCACAGTCAGTCTTCCTTGGGTGAAGTTGCAGAACTCCTCCCTCTTGCGATCCATGAGACCTTCCGGAATGTGATGCTCACGGAAAGCCTCACTGAATTCAGCCCAAGTAGTGATTTGGCCGACCGGGCGCATAGCTTCGAAGTTTTCCCACCAAAGGCTAGCAGGGCCTTCGAGGTGATAGGCAGCATAGGTAACCTTGTCGGCTTCGGCTACGTTGGCAGAACGTAGCTTGTGGGTGATGCTGCGAAGCCAGTCATCCGCGTCGAGGGGCTCGATGGAATGGTTAAACTTTGGTGGGTACAGCTTGATAAAGTCATTGATCAACACCAAGTCATTTCGCGGGTGGCGTGCAGTGTTCTGCTCAATCCGCTCTAGCAGGCGGTTAGTCTCACGCTTGTTTCTTTCCGCCTCCAGCATTACTTCGGCCAGAGAAGGCGGGTGAGGCAGATTTTCACCCCTAGCTGCACTGGCTTCCCCCTGCTCCGAGGCAGCAGGGTTGCTGCGGGTGTTGACCATCCTAGGAGAAAACAAGACAATGGTTTAGATAAGGATGGCTCAAACTTAGCAAGGAAGTGCAGAATGTAATGGATAACACGGAATGCAGAGATGTTCATCCGTATGTCATGGTAATATAAAACTGCCATATATATACCAACGGTCATACACATCATACATAGTTTAGTACAAGCCCAGGCTACAGTACAACTATGATGAAAGACATTACATCTCATCGGAGGCATTCCAAGCTCCTATACATTATTTGTCTACACCTCCGGAATTGATTACACACAAAGTCATATTCCACAAGTCACGCAGGACAGTGGAGATACAACTACTACAATACTAGTGGTACTACTACTAACTCAGACAGCTCCGTAGTAGTTCTCATAGAAGTCACCTCCATAGCCTGGAAGTTCAACATGACCATCCGGAACAGACGGTCCTGCGGAGCCTGTGGACCATAGGGGCTAGGATGAGGTCTTGGACCAACAAACGGTGGCCTGCGGGGACCACGGGGTGGGGTGATGCCTCCCACATCACGCCAATCCACCATGTCTGGCAGAGCTGATCTCACAGGATACAGATCCCTTGTATCCATACATCCAGCTTGCACCGCAGGTGCAAACCGAGTCAATGTGGCCCAATGATCAGCACGGGTATTGAAAAGCTCCAGCCTCAAGGCCCGATTCTCTCGGTCCTTATCTTCGAGCATCTCGGCAGTGGTACGAGTTAATGAGTCCTCCTGAGTGGAGTCAGCATAGATAGCCTGAAGATACCCTTGCGCTCCCGGAAGTGAAGCTGGCATGTAACGGAAGTCGGTGTTCCGAAGCAGGCCAGTCCGGACTCGCAAGATGGTCATCATGGAATAGGCAGCATCCTGCACAGCCATCTCAACAGTAACCCCGAGTCCATAGGAACAGTGAAGGGGCTCGGTAGATCCAGGATAAGAAGGAAATATCCTGACGGTGCAGAGATATTGGCTTTGATTAAAGTCGCGGAACTGCTCTTCGACGGTGTATTCGGGATACCAACGGTAGCCCGTCTCGATCATTACCCGGACTAACATAGCAGTATGACCGGGCACGTCGAGGCACCGGGTCAGGCGAACCACTTGGTTTTGAACATGGTTGGCCATCTGAAAGCACAACCACAATGCAAAGACATCAGAATTTCTAGGGAAAATTGGACAGCATAACAGCTGTAAATGCTCAGAAAAAGATTTGAGACATCCACAACAGTTCGCAATACCACTCAACAACATCATATCAAGGTTCTGATCCAATTAGCAACATACTAAAATAGTAGAAACTGAACTGGGACTTGTAACAACAATCCTATAAGCTACTACGGATTAGTAACACGTGAACCTGATAGAAGAAGAGAGCCTAGTCCTTAACCCACGTTGAATGAGAAGAGAATGACTCAGATCAGAGGCATAGGGTAAAGGAGTAAAAGAGCCTTACGTTCCCTCCCACAATCAATTCCCCTACATATAACTAAAGCATTTCTAGACTCGACATCGACCAGTTTGGCTCAACGAACCTACAGGCAGTCCGGCTCTGATGCCAACGCTGTCAGGACCCCGATTCCAAGTCACATCGATCTAGCCGGTAACACCTCATATCACTTTGCGGCCTCACGCACGGTATCCCACGGGTGTCGCCTTACCATGGCCCGGGACCGTTTGCGCCTTTTGGCTCACGTATATGATAGTGTCGCTAGCATCCATATGACAGAGAACCCGGGCCGACATGGCTAGTCGTGAACCCAAAGCGGCACAGACCTATGGAGACAGGCATACATGAATCACATCGAACATGTCGGTCATCAACGAGTGATTCCGGGCTGTAGCACTGGGCTAACAGGACTCCGGGGAACCCGGGCTGTAGCAGGCTAGGCAGGACTCCGGAAGTCACCGTGTGACATTTCCCCGAAGGGACAGACATAGGGACGAAGTGAAACACATGCCGGCCAGTCAAGTGTCCTGAACAGTAGTGCTGGGCTAGCAGGACTCCGGTGAACCGGGCTGTAGCGGACTACTATGGCTCGAGGAACACTAGACTACATTTCCCCATAAGAAAGGCTGCCAAGGATAAACAACTAGATTGTCGGATCCCACTCATACCAAGCATTTCAATCATACACACAATATGCCCGATATGAGTACATACAACATGGCATCACAACAAAACTCTACAACTCAAGTACTTTATTTAAAGGCTCCAGAGAGCCATACATAACATGTTCATACAGATAGGGGTCACATGACCCGACACTCAAGTCATACAAACATACAAGCACATGCGGAAGCAACTAGTCTGAGTACAGACTCTAGAAAGAAAGAAGGCTTCTCGAAGCCTGTCTATCTACATAGGGCCCTCCATGGCCAGGATCACCACCTGGGTGGCTAGTCACTCGTCGACGTCAAGGTCTACGTAGAACCCATCGGAGGGGGCGGTGTTGTCGTCTGAAAACAGTAATTAAGCAAACATGAGTACAAAGGTACTCAGCAAGTCTTACATCAGAACCTACTATACATGCTTATTCTCAAGAAGGTGGTGGGGTTAATGCAGCAAGCCAGCTTTGACTCTTGGCTAAGCTATCCTACGGAACTTCACCAGTAAAATAGTTTTCGCACACGAGTCCACTACTCACCAACACAATACTCCACCGGGGATCCTCCCTCGTCATCCTACGAGAGGGCCATCCTCGGTACTCACACTTATCTTGAGTCTTTTAGTAGTATCCATTAACTTGTCTATGAACTGTATAGGCAACCAAGTAGTCCTTTACCGCGGACGCGGCTATTCGAATAGTTTTATACCCTGCAGGGGTGTACTTCGTCATACACGCTTTCACCACTTACCGCCGTTTACACGACATGTACTCGGCAACCTTCAAGCGGAAGCCCAGCGAGGGTGTCGGCCACGGCCTACCTAAACACTTAAGTCTCTAGTCCAGGTTTATCGCCTATCCAGGTTCCATCCGCAGGGAGTCCGGCCGAGGTTTCCACATACGGCCCCGAACGATGTGAACAGGGTTCCCGAGACACCAAACGGGTGACTCGGTACACCGTGCCACGGTGTATCTACCGCAACATAGCCCACCCCTAGGGTCAGCGCTACGCACGGCCGCCAACACATAACCTACAAACACCAGAAACTATTTGCAACTCCTGGACAGAGTACTAGGGTGATTAAGAAGCCGAGAGGGTCAATTAAGGATCCCAATGCATGGTAGTAGCTGAATCTTAAATCACACATACAGATCTCAGTTCTTAGGGACGGCCTCAATGAAACAACCCACCATGTACTCCTACATGGCCTCTCATCGATACCTTTACCAAAACATGTTCAACACATCCCTCACATTACCGACATAAGCATTTCACTCTAGCCCATCACCCAGATGAACCAGACCTGACACAACTCTAAGCATAGCAGGCATAGCAAGGTAGGAATCACATACATGGCTCAATCAACTCCTACACATGCTAGTGGGTTTCATCTAGTTACTGTGGCAATGACAGGTCATGCAGAGGATAAGGGTTCAACTACCGTAGCACACAGCAGTTTGAATCGCGTTGTCTTAATGCAGTAAACAAGAGCAGAAGCGAGAACATGGGTTTGTATCGGAATGATCAATGGTTGCTTGCCTGATGGAGTGGTAGTGGGATACTGCCCTTCAGTTGGATACTCGTGAATATCCTCGGAGGCAGAACCTACCACGAAGAACACATCGGAACACAATCAACACATGACGATATGCAACAATATGATGCATGCTATGACATGGCAATATGAATGTGTCTTGGCCTAATGCAAGCTATAACAGAAAGGAATGAACTCATTTGAATCAAAGATTCAAATATTAGCTCATTAAGCATGGCCTTAATAGTGCATTTCCTTATTCTACTTAAACAGCAAGGTAAACTTGTTTTGTCATGCATTAAACCATTACAGATGGATAGATTGAATTTTTCTGATAATTTTTCATATATAAATTATTTCATTTGGAGTTACGGTTGAATTTCTATGATTTTTAGAAGTTTTAATCATTTTCTGGAATTTCCTGAATAAAAATAAATCCAGAAAATGCAATACTGCGTCAGCATTGCGTCATGCTGACCTCAGCAGGTCAAAGGCGCCAGCCCAGGTCAAACCTGACTGGTGGGCCCCTTCTGTCAGCCTCTCAACTAATTAGCAAAATTAGATTAACACTAATTAGTTGTCAGTGGGGCCTGGGCCCACATGTCAGTGACTGATTTAATTAAAATTAATTAAGACTAATCCTAGTTTAGTTAGCCGACCGGCCCCACCTGTCATAGACTCAGGGGGGTCTTCCTGGGCCCACCCAGGGGTCAAACTGGGTCAACTCGCCGGCGGCTCGACGCCGGCGAGGCCCGAGACGGCGGAGGGCTTCGGATTTGGTCCTCCGGTGACCAAATCGACGGCGGAGACGTGCTACGCGTAGCTGGGGCTCGTGCGCATCTAGTGGGGCAAGTGGGAGGAGCTGGGGTGGAGCGAGCTCGCCGGAATCGAGCTCGTGGCGGCGGCCGGAGTTCGGGCGAGGTTGGTTTCGACGCTACGGTGCACGAGAGGGAGAACTGGGGGTGGCTACGGGTTCCTGGTGCTGCACTGAGCACGGTGAGGCGCCTCGTTGTGGGCTTGCACGGCTGTGGCCACGGCTGCGCCATGGCCGGCGGCGAGAAGCTCTTGGCCGCGGTGGAGAATGGAGCTAGGGGACGAGCGCGAGCACGAGAGAAGAGGGGAAAGGAAGAGGAGCTCACAGCGGAGTCGGAGAGGGGGTCAGCGGGCTTGGGAAGGTCCTGGCGGCGGCGAATTCGACCGGAGATGGCTCGGGTGCCCGAGGTTGAAGACGAGGGAGAAGGCGGCGATGCAGGGCCTCCGGCGATGCGTGGCTCGGTGGGGAGGACGTGGGAGTCGAGGCGGAGCTAATGGGCTCGTCGGAGGGGCGAGGGAGTGGCTATGGTGACAACTACGGCGATCAGCGGTGAGGGACGCGCTCGGCCGTCGCGGGAGAGAGAGAGGGAGAAGAGAGGGAGAGTGAGAGAGTGCGAGAGGGAGACGTGGGGATCGCGTGGCACGGGCGTCTCCCGTGCGTCGGCGGAAGCAGGAGGTGGCTGGCGTGTGGCCGCGGGCGCCGGCCACGCGCTCCGCGTCCTTCTGGCGCGAGAAGGACGACGACTGGCAGCGCCAGCAGGCTGGGCCGAGCCATGTGGCTGGGCCAGCACAGGTAAGGCCCAGGTGGGCTTCTTTCTCCTCTTTTTTTTAGTTTCTGTTTTCTATTTAACTGCAACTGTTGGCGTTTAAATAAAATACTAAAATGTTTCCAAAAATCCTGAAAATAAATGTGGCCTCTGTTTAGATTATTTCCAACAGGAAACATTTATTCCTAGAATTATTTGAGCATTAGATTATTTTATAGCATTTAAATGCCCAAATTCAAATACTTATGATTTAATTCAATGACCTTCTGTTGACCTAGAAAATTGTGCACCAATTTTGCCAGAGGTTCTAACCTAAGACAAAGAGGGTGAACTTTTTAGAAGGGCATTTCAGGTTCATTGAAAATATTTTTAGTAAACCCTAGTTGTTTCCAGGGGGTGTGTTGGGGGTTCTGTCTTCCCCAATTCAAATTTAAGAGGAATTTAAACATGAATTAGCTAGTCAGAATAGGCTTAACTAATATATATACCTGGCCGGACTCGGTTCGGTCACTAGAGCTGTCATCACGGTCTCCTTCTTGCACTGGCATTGGGTCACTAGAGCCGTCCTCACGGTCTCATTCTTGCACCAGCATTGGGTCACCGGAACCATCATAATCATAGCCAGCTTCTTCTTCACCCTCTCCTTCCAGACCATCGGTGTCATTGAGAAACAACGAGCAGACAACGTCACTTCCTTGTGCGATTATGTCCCCCAACAACGCTTCTTGTGCTTCGTCTCGGGGGGTGTCCATAGTTTCTACAAATATTTACAACATGGAAATTATTATTCAAACATGACAGATGGATATATTAGAGAACTAGCTAGCTAATCACAGTAAGGAATCATATTAATTAGTGGCCTCGACGCTGCTTCTCTAGGGTTTGGGGTGGCCTCGACAACACTTCAAGGGTTTGGGGTGGCCTCGAAAACGCTTCAAGGAGGGGGTAATATCGACAACGACGAGATACATACACGGGAAAATAATGTTATCGGGGAGGAGGTATATCGACCCCCCCCCCGTGTTGAAGTTATCGGGGAGGAGGGTATATCGACCCCCCCCCCACGTGTTGAAGTTATCGGGGAGGGGGTATATCGAACCCCCCCCCCACATGTTGAAGTTATCGGGAGGGGGTATATCGACCCCCCTTGTGTTGAAGTTATCGGGAGGGGGTATATCGACCCCCCCCCACACGTGTTGAAGTTATCGGGAGTTTATACTGACACGGCCTATGTACATGGGAAAATAATATTATCGGGGAGGGGGGTATATCGACACCCCCCCCCCCCATGTTGAAGTTTTCGGGAGGGGTATATCAACGACGACAGACCCGATAAAACATAAGAAAACAAAGAAGAAATAAAAATAGGAGAAGAAGAAAGGAATGGCTAGAGGAGAAGATCAAAGAAAAAAAGAAGAAAAAAAAAAGTATTCTTATTTTCTCTTCTTCTCCTCTATTCCTTTCTTCTTCTCCTCTTCTTTTTCTTCTTTTTTCTTCTTCTTATTTATTTCACCTCTTCTTCCTCTCCCCTCTTCTTCTCCTTTCTTCCTCTTCTTATTTCCTTTTTGCTCTCATTCTTTTTCTTCTTCCTTCTTAAAAATACATGAAGTAGTATTGCTTGTTTTTTTAAATAATGTTCAAATAGAAATTTTAGAAAAAAAGTAAAGGTTTTGCCTAATTCATTGTTCATATGAATATACAAACATTTGCATATTTACAATAATCAATATCACCAAAAAAATCTATGAACAGGAAATAATACTATTTTTACTAAAAATCTATCGTTTGCATATATACATGAACATATATATACACGGAGAACGTATATACATACATATATACATTTTTATAAAAATGCAAAAAACAAAAATCTAAAAAAAGGACATATAAACAGATATACACACATACATATACTCATACATATACATATAATCAGGAAAAAAACATCTATATATTTGCAAAAAAACAGGGGGAAGAGGGGGGCGGTGCCGGCCCTGACCAAAGTGAGGCAGAGGCGACGGCGGCGCGGGGCAGCTGGGGCGCGGCGAGGCAGCGGCGACGGCAAGGCAGAGGCGATGGCGAGGCAGATGCCATGGCAGCGCGGGGCAGCTGGGGCGCGGCGAGGCAGCGGCGACGGCGAGGCAGAGGTGTTGGCAAGGCAGAGGCCATGGCGGCGCGGGGCAGCTGGGGCGCAGCGACGACGACGTGGTCGGGGCAGGGGCGCGCGGCGTGGTCAGGGCGGGCCGCCGGCGGCGTGCGCGTCGACGAGGCAGCAGAGGGCGGCGACGGCGTCGTCGGGGTGAGCTCAGGCAGCCTGGCGGCGGCGTCCGGCGGGGAACTGATGCAGATGAATCTGAAAAACGCCAAGTGCTTTCTTATATACTGAGAGTATTGGTCCCGGTTCATGGCACAAATCGGGACCAATGCCCCCCTTTAGTCCCGGTTGGTGGCACCAACCGGGACCAAAGGCCTCTTTTCAGCAGCCCAAAGGGCGAGAAGCGAAGGCCTTTGGTCCCGGTTGGTGCCACCAACCGGGACTAAAGGGTGGTATTGGTCCCGGTTTGTGCCACGAACCGGGACCAATGCCCCCCTTTAGTCCCGGTTGCTGGCACCAACCGGGACCAAAGGCCTTGTGCTGCCCCGTGCCAAAACTTTAGTCCCACCTCGCTAGCTGAGAGAGCTCGAGAGTGGTTTATAAGCGCTGTTGCGCCTTCCCTCTTGAGCTCCTCTCAATTGCAGGCTTTCGGGCCTAACCCTGCGTTGTGTGCCTGTGGGCCTACTGGGCCTCCTGCGGGCCTGAATCCTGGCCCATGGTAGGGTTTCTAGTCGTATTCAAGCCGTGGGGGCCCAGTAGGTGGCACCGTTTTTTTTTGTTTTCTTTGTTGTTTTATTTATTTTATTTCGTTTCGACTTACAACAAAATACTTATTGTTGCTATTTTTATTTTTTTCAGTTTTTTTGTTTTGTTTTCTACATTATTTATTTTATTTTGTTTTTTGCTTTATTTTTTAATTCTTTTTGCTTTTAGTTTTAGAAAAATTATAAACTTTCTGTTAGAGCCATTAGTTTTCAAATTTGAAAATACTTTTTTTGTTTTTTGTTTTCTTTGTTGCTTTATTTATTTTATTTTGTTTCTACTTACAACAAAATACTTATTGTTGCTATTTTTAATTTTTTTCCAGTTTTTTTGTTTTGTTTTCTGCATTATTTATTTTCTTTTATTTTCTTTTTTTTAATTCTTTTTGCTTTTTGTTTTAGAAAAATTATAAACTTTCTGTTAGTGCCATTAGGTTTCAAATTTGAAAACAATTTTTTTGTTTTTTTCTTTGTTGCTTTATTTATTTTATTTTGTTTCTACTTACAACAAAATACTTATTGTTGCTATTTTTATTTTTTTTCTAGTTTTTTTGCTTTGTTTTCTACATTATTTATTTTCTTTTGTTTTTTGCTTTATTTTTTAGTTCCTTTTGCTTTTAGGTCAGCAAAATTATAAACTTTCTGTTAGTGCCATTAGTTTTAGAAAAATTATAAACTTTCTGTTTTCAAATGCTTGCCTTTCTTTCGACATTAATGGTTGGCCGGAAGAAATCGACGATGGCCCAGGTACACATTCTTCCTGCATTTGTCCAGGTATATACTTTCAGTGTCATCTAACAATGCGTGCATGCGTGGTATCCTTTGTTTGTCTATCCTGAAAGGTTATTGAGAGCGGGCCAATCATTGATGGTCACGAACAGCAACGCCTTTAGGTTAAATTCCTCCTGTCTGTGCTCATCCCACATACGTACACCGTTTCCACTCCACAGCTATAAAAGTTCTTCAACTAATGTCCTTAGGTACACATCAATGTCGTTGCAGGGTTGCTTAGGGCCTTGGATGAGAACTGGCATCATAATGAACTTCCACTTCATGCATATCCAAGGAGGAAGGTTATACATACATAGAGTCACGGGCCAGGTGTTGTGATTGCTGCTCTGATCCCCGGAAGGATTAATGCCATCCGCGCTTAAAGCAAACCATACGTTCCTTGGGTCCTTTGCAAACTCATCCCAGTACTTTCTCTCGATTTTTCTCCACTGCGACCCGTCAGCGGGTGCTCTCAACTTCCCGTCTTTCTTACGGTCCTCAGTGTCCCATCGCATCAACTTGGCATGCTCTCCGTTTCTGAACAGACGTTTCAACCGTGGTATTATAGGAGCATACCACATCACCTTCGCGGGAACCCTCTTCCTGGGGGGCTCGCCGTCAACATCACCAGGGTCATCTCGTCTGATCTTATACCGCAATGCACCGCATACTGGGCATGCATTCAGATCCTTGTATGCACCGTGGTAGAGGATGCAGTCATTAGCGCATGCATGTATCTTCTCCACCTCCAATCCTAGAGGGCATACGACCTTCTTTGCTGCGTATGTACTGTCGGGCAATTTGTTATCCTTTGGAAGCTTCTTCCTTCAATATTTTCAGTAGCTTCTCAAATCCTTTGTCAGGCACAGGATTCTCTGCCTTCCACTGCAGCAATTCTAGTACGGTACCGAGCTTTGTGTTGCCATCTTCCCAATTGAGGTACAACCCTTTTTTGTGATCCTCTAACATGCGATCGAACTTCAGCTTCTCCTTTTGACTTTCGCATTGCGTCCTTGCATCGACAAAGACCTGGCGGAGATCATCATCATCGGGCACATCGTCTGGTTCCTCTTGATCTTCAGCAGCTTCACTCGTTGCAGCATCATTGGGCACATCGTCTGGTTCCTCTTGATCTTCAACAGCTCCCCCCGTTGCAGCATCACCGTATTCAGGGGGCACATAGTTGTCATCGTACTCTTCTTCTTTGTCGTCTTCCATCATAACCCCTATTTCTCTGTGCCTCGTCCAAACATTACAGTGTGGCATGAAACCCTTGTAAAGCAGGTGGGTGTGAAGGATTTTCCGGTTAGAGTAAGACATCGTATTCCCACATTTAGTGCATGGACAACACATAAAACCATTCTTCTTGTTTGCCTCAGCCGCATCAAGAAACTCATGCACGCCCTTAATGTACTTGGAGGTGTGTCTGTCACCGTATCCATTGTCGGTTCATCTGCGTGCATTATATATAATTAAGTGTCCAAATTAATAGAAGTTCATCATCACATTAAAACCAAAGTACATACATAGTTCTCGTCTAACAACATATAGCTCTCCAGTGCATCTAATTAATTAAACCATACATTGAAACTATGTAAAACATTTCAATGCGAAAACAAATGCGATGATAATCGCAACCAAGGTAACAATTGATCGAAACGGCATAATGATACCAAGCCTCGGTATGAATGGCATATTTTCTAATCTTTCTAATCTTCAAGCGCATTGCATCCATCTTGATCTTGTGATCATCGACGACATCCGCAACATGCAACTCCAATATCATCTTCTCCTCCTCAATTTTTTTTTATTTTTTCCTTCAAGAAATTGTTTTCTTCTTCAACTAAAGTTAACCTCTCGACAATAGGGTTGGTTGGAATTTCCGGTTCACATACCTCCTAGATAAATAAAATCTATGTCACGTTGGTCGGCATAATTTTCATAAACAATAAATGAACCAATAGTTATAAAGATAATATATACCACATCCGAATCATAGACAGGACGAGGGCCGACGGGGGCGGATACCAAAACCATCGCACTATATAAGATGCAATAATAAAAGTAAGAAAATAATACAAGTATCTATGTAAACATACAAGTAAGAACATTTTTCCTTTCAGAAAGAAGATAAGAACAAGAGGCTCACCACGGTGGTGCCGGCGATGAGCTCGGTGCGGGTGATCGACGGCGGTGAAGACAGGGACGGGGCGTGACGGACCGCTAAACCTAGACAAATATTGAGGAAAATGGAGCTTGGAGGTAGAGCTTGGAGAGGAGAAAGCTTAAGTAGTGTGGCTCGGGCATTCCATCGAACACCTTGTGTGCATAGGAGGTGAGCTAGAGCACCACCAAGCCCTCTCCCCCTCGGCGGCCAGAAAAAACAGAGCAGTGTGCTCTGCTCTTACGCGAGGGGGTATATATAGGCACCTCATTGGTCCCGGTTGGTGGCATGAACCGGGACTAAAGGGGTGCCTTTGGTCCCGGTTCAAGCCACCAACCGGGACCAATGATGGTGGGCCAGGAGCCAGGCCCATTGGTCCCGGTTCATCCCACCAACCGGGACCAAAGGTCCAGACGAACCGGGACCAATGGCCCACGTGGCCCGGCCGGCCCCCTGGGCTCACGAACCGGGTCCAATGCCCCCATGGGTCCCGGTTCTATAGTGAACCGGGACTAATGGGCTGACCCGGCCTGGACCTTTGCCCCCTTTTCTACTAGTGTATGTAGACATGACCGAGACACATCTCCGGTCAATAAGCAATAGCGGAACCTGGATGCTCATATTGGTTCCTACATATTCTACGAAGATCTTTATCAGTCAAACCGCATAACAACATACGTTGCTCCCTTTGTCATCGGTATGTTACTTGCTCGAGATACCATGTGATTAAAACTCATAGTTCACATCGTCAGGTGACCAATACCCAAAGGGTTTACTAGAGTCAATAATCTAGTTCACATCGCTATGTGATTAACACCCATATATAGAGTACTAAGGTGTGATCATGTTTTGCTTGTGAGAGAAGTTTAGTCAACGGGTCTGCCACATTCAGAGCCGTATGTACTTTGCAAATATTCTATGTCTATAATGCTCTACACGGAGCTACTCCAGCTAAATGCTCCCACTTTCAATATGTATCCAGATCAAGACTTAGAGTCATCCAGATCGGTGTCAAAGCTTGCATTGACGTAACTATTTTACGTCGAACTCTTTATCACCTCCATAACCGAGAAATATTTCCTTATTCCACTAAGGATAATTTTGACCGATGTCCAGTGATCTACTCCTAGATCACTATTGTACTCCCTTTCCAAACTCAGTGTAGGGTATACAATAGATCTGGTACACAACATGGCAAACTTTATAGAACCTATGACTGAGGCATAGGGAATGACTTTCATTCTCTTTCTATCTTCTGCCGTGGTCGGGCTTTGAGTCTTACTCAATTTCACATCTTGCAACACAGGCAAAAACTCTTTCTTTGACTGTTCCATTTTGAACTTTTTCAAAACTTTATCAAGGTATGTGCTTTGTGAAAGTCCAATTAAGCGTATTGATCTATCTCTATAGATCTTGATGCCCAATATGTAAGCAGCTTCACCGAGGTCTTTCATTGAAAAACTCTTATTCAAGTATCCTTTTATGCTATCCAAAAATTCTATATCATTTCCAAATCAACAATATGTCATCCACATATAATACTAGAAATGCTGCAGAGCTCCCAGTCACTTTCTTGTAAATACAGGCTTCTCCAAAAGTCTGTATAAAACCATATGCTTTGATCACACTATCAAAACGTTTATTCCAACTCCGAGAGGCTTGCACCAGTCCATAAATGGATCACTGGAGCTTGCACACTTTGTTAGCACCCTTTGGATCGACAAAACCTTCTGGTTGCATCATATACAACTCTTCTTCCAGAAATTCATTCAGGAATGCAGTTTTGACATCCATTTGCCAAATTTCATAATCATAAAATGCGGCAATTGCTAACATGATTCGGACAGACTTAAGCATCGCTAAGGGTGAGAAAGTCTCATCGTAGTCAACCCCTTGGACTTGTCGAAAACCTTTTGTAACAAGTCGAGCTTTGTAGACAGTAACATTACCGTCAGCGTCAATCTTCTTCTTGAAGATCCATTTATTCTCGATGGCTTGCCGATCATCGGGCAGGTCAACCAAAGTCCACACTTTGTTATCATACATGGATCCCATCTTAGATTTCATGGCCTCAAGCCATTTTGCGGAATCTAGGCTCATCATCGCTTCCTCATAGTTCGTAGGTTTGTCATGGTCAAGCAACATGACCTCCAGAACAGGATTACCGCACCACTCTGGTGCGGATCTCACTCTAGTTGACCTACGAGGTCCAGTAGTAACTTGATCTGAAGTTACATGATCATCATCATTAGCTTCCTCACTAATTGGTGTAGGAATCACAGGAACAGATTTCTATGATGATCTACTTTCCAATAAGGGAGCAGGTACAGTTACCTCATCAAGTTCTACTTTCCTTCTACTCACTTCTTTCGAGAGAAAACTCCTTCTCTAGAAAGGATCCATTCTTAGCAACGAATGTCTTGCCTTCAGATTTGTGATAGAAGGTGTACCCAACTATCTCCTTTGGGTATCCTATGAAGACACATTTCTCCGATTTGGGTTTGAGCTTCTCAGGATGAAACTTTTTCACATAAGTATCACAACCCCAAATTTTAAGAAACGACAACTTTGGTTTCTTGCCAAACCACAGTTCATATGGTGACATCTCCACGGATTTAGATGGTGCCCTATTTAATGTGAATGTAGCTGTCTCTAATGCATAACCCCAAAACGATAGTGGTAGATCAGTAAGAGACATCATAGATCGCACCATATCTAATAAAGTACGGTACGACGTTCGTACACACCATTACACTATGGTGTTCCAGGTGGCGTTAGTAGTGAAACTATTTCACACTATTTTAACTGAAGGCCAAACTCGTAACTCAAATATTTTAACTCTGCGATCACGTCGTAGAAACTTTTATTTTCTTGTTACGATGATTCTCCACTTCACTCTAAAATTTTTTGAACTTTTCAAATGTTTCAGACTTGTGTTTCATCAAGTAGATATACCCATATATGCTCAAATCATTTGTGAAGGTCAGAAAATAACGATACTTGCCACGAGCCTTAACACTCATCAGACCGCATACATCAGTATGTATTATTTCCAATAAGTCAGTTGCTCGCTCCATTGTTCCGGAGAATAGAGTCTTAGTCATCTTGCCCATGAGGCATGGTTCGCAAGCATCAAGTGATTCATAATCAAGTGATTCCAAAAGTCCATCAGCATGGAGTTTCTTCATGCGCTTTACACCAATATGACCTAAACGGCAGTGCCACAAACAAGTTACACTATCATTATTAACTTTGCATCTTTTGGCTTCAATATTATGAATATGTGTATCACTACGATCAAGATCCAACAAACCATTTTTATTGGGTGTATGACCATAGAAGGTTTTATTCATGTAAACAGAACAACAATTATTCTCTAACTTAAATGAATAACCGTATTGCAATATACATGATCCAATCATATTCATGCTCAACGCAAACACCAAATAACATTTATTTTAGGTTCAACACTAACCCCGAAAGTATAGGGAGTGTGCGATGATGATCATATCAATCTTGGAACCACTTCCAACACACATCGTCACTTCACCTTTAACTAGTCTCTGTTCATTCTGCAACTCCCGTTTCGAGTTACTAATCTTAGCAACTGAACTAGTATCAAATACTGAGGGGTTGCTATAAAGACTAGTAAAGTACACATCAATAACATGTATATCAAATATACCTTTGTTCACTTTTCCATCCTTCTTATCCGCCAAATACTTGGGCAGTTCTGCTTCCAGTGACCAGTCCTTTTACAGTAGAAGCACTTAGTCTCAGTCTTAGGTCCAGACTTGGGCTTCTTCGCTTGAGCAGCAACTTGCTTGCCGTTCTTTTTGAAGTTCCCCTTCTTCCCTTTGCCCTTTTTTTGAAACTAGTGGTCTTGTTAACCATCAACACTTGATGCTTTTCTTGATTTCTACCTTCATCAATTTCAGCATCACGAAGAGCTTGGGAATCATTTCCGTTATCCCTAGCATATTATAGTTCATCACGAAGTTCTAGTAACTTGGTGATAGTGACTACAGAACTCTGTCAATCACTATCTTATCTGGAAGATTAACTCCCACTTGATTCAAGTGATTGTAGTACTTAGACATTCTGAGCACATGCTCACTAGCTGAGCAATTCTCCTCCATCTTGTAGGCAAAGTACTTGTCAAAGGTCTCATACCTTTCGACATGGGCATGAGTCTGAAATACTAATTTCAACTCTCGAAACATCTCATATGCTCCGTGGCGTTTTAAAAATGTCTTTTAAGCCCCGATTCTAAGCCGTAAAGCATGGTGCACTAAACTATCAAGTAGTCATCATATTGAGCTTGCCAAATGTTCATAACGTCTACATTTGCTCCTGCAATTGGTCTGTCACCTAGCAGTGCATCAAGGACATAATTCTTCTGTGCAGCAATGAGGATAATCCTCAGATCACGGATCCAATCCGCATCATTGCTACTAACATCTTTCAACTTAGTTTTCTCTAGGAACATATAAAAAATAAAACAGGGGAGCTAAACGCGAGCTATTGATCTACAACATAGATATGCTAATACTACCAGGACTACATTCATGATAAATTTAAGTTCAATTAATCATATTACTTAAGAACTCCCACTTAGATAGACATCTCTCTTATCATCTAAGTGATCACGTGACCCAAATCAACTAAACCATAACCGATCATCACGTGAAATGGAGTAGTTTTCAATGGTGAACATCACTATGTTGATCCTATCTATTATATGATTCATGCTCGACCTTTCGGTCTCAGTGTTCCGAGGCCATATCTGCATATGCTAGGCTCGTCAAGTTTAACCCGAGTATTCTGCGTGTGCAAAACTGTCTTACACCCGTTGTAGATGAACGTTGAGCTTATCACACCCGATCATCACGTGGTGTTTCGGCACAACGAACTTTGGAAACAGTGCATACTCCGGGAGAACACTTTTTACCTTGAAATTTAGTGAGAGATCATCTTATAATGCTACCGTCAAACAAAGCAGAATAAGATGCATAAAGGATAAACATCACACATGCAATCAATATAAGTGATATGATATGGTCATCATCATCTTGTGCCTTTGATATCCATCTCCAAAGCACCATCATGATCACCATCGTCACCGGCGCGACACCTTGATCTCCATCGTAGCATCGTTGTCGTCTCGCCAACTATTGCTTCTACGACTATCGCTACCGCTCAGTGATAAAGTAAAGCAATTACAGGGCGATTGCATTGCATATAATAAAGCGACAACCATATGGCTCCTGCCAGCTGCCGATAACTCTGTTACAAAACATGATCATCTCATACAATAAAATATAGCATCATGTCTTGACCATATCACATCACAACATGCCCTGCAAAAACAAGTTAGACATCCTCTACTTTGTTGTTGCAAGTTTTACGTGGCTGCTACGGGCTGAGCAAGAACCGTTCTTACCTACGCATCAAAACCACAACGATAGTTCTTCAAGTTAGTGATGTTTTAACCTTCTCAAGGACCGGGCGTAGTCACACTCGGTTCAACTAAAGTTGGAGAAACTGACACCCGTCAGCCACCTGTGTGTGAAGCATGTCGGTAGAACCAGTCTCGCGTAAGCGTACGCGTAAGGTCGGTCCGGGCCGCTTCATCCAACAATACCGCCGAACCAAAGTATGACATGCTAGTAAGCAGTATGACTAGTATTGCCCACAACTCACTTGTGTTCTAGTCGTGCATATAACATCTACGCATAAACCTGGCTCGGATGCCACTTTTGGGGAATGTAGTAATTTCAAAAAAATCCTACGCACACGCAAGATCATGGTGATGCATAGCAACGAGAGGGGAGAGTGTCATCCACGTGCCCTCGTAGACTGTTAAGCGGAAGTGTTATGACAACGCAGTTGATGTAGTCGTACGTCTTCACGGTCAACCGATCCTCAGTACCGAACGTACGGCACCTTCGCGTTCAGCACACGTTCAGCTCGGTGATGTCCCGCAAACTCACGATCCAGTAGAGCTCGAGGGAGAGTTTCGTCAGCACGACGGCGTGGTGACGATGTTGATGAAGCTACCGACGCAGGGCTTCGCCTAAGCACCGCTACGATATGACCGAGGTGGATTATGGTGGAGGGGGGCACCGCACACGGCTGGGAGAGATCAATGATGAACTTGTGTGTTCTAGGGTGCCCCCCTGCCCCCGTATACAAAGGAGCAAAGGGGGGAGGCCGGCCGGCCCTGTAGGGCGCGCCAGGAGGAGGAGTCCTCCTCCTAGTAGGAGTAGGACTCCCCTCTTTGCTACTCCTACTAGGAGGGGGAAAGGAAGGGGGAGAAGGAGAAGGAGAGGGGGCGCCCCCCCCCCTTTGTGACGCCCCCGATTCAATCGTACACTAATCATGCACGCAAACGTGTACGATCAGGATCAGGGACTCACGGGAAGATATCACAACACAACTCTAAAACATAAATAAGTCATACAAGCATCATAATACAAGCCAGGGGCCTCGAGGGCTCGAATACAAGTGCTCGATCATAGACGAGTCAGCGGAAGCAACAATATCTGAGAATAGACATGAGTTAAACAAGTTTGCCTTAAGAAGGCTAGCACAAACTGGGATACCGATCGAAAGAGGCGCAGGCCTCCTGCCTGGGATCCTCCTAACTACTCCTGGTCGTCGTCAGCGGTCTGCACGTAGAAGTAGGCACCTCCGGTGTAGTAGGGGTCGTCGTCGACGGTGGCGTCTGGCTCCTGGACTCCAGCATCTGGTTGCGACAACCAGAAAGAAAGGAAGGGGGGAAAAGGGGGGAGAAAGCAACCGTGAGTACTCATCCAAAGTACTCGCAAGCAAGGAACTACACTACATATGCATGGGTATATGTGTAAGGAGGCCATATCGGTGGACTGAACTGCAGAATGCCAGAATAAAAGGGGGATAGCTAGTCCTATCGAAGACTACGCTTCTGGCAGCCTCCGCCTCGCAGCACATAGAAGAGAGTAGATTGAAGTCCTCCAAGTAGCATCTCCAAGTAGCATCTCCAAGTAGCATCTCCAGTAGCATCGCATAGTATAATCCTACCCGGCGATCCTCTCCTCGTCGCCCTGCGGAAAAGCGATCACCGGGTTGTCTGTGGAACTTGGAAGGGTGTGTTTTATTAAGTATCCGGTTCTAGTTGTCATAAGGTCAAGGTACAACTCCAAGTCGTCCTGTTACCGAAGATCACGGCTATTCGAATAGATTAACTTCCCTGCAGGGGTGCACCACATAGCCCAACACGCTCGATCCCATTTGGCCGGACACACTTTCCTGGGTCATGCCCGGCCTCGGAAGATCAACACGTCGCAGCCCCACCTAGGCAAAACAGAGAGGCCAGCACGCCGGTCTAAACCTAAGCGCACAGGGGTCTGGGCCCATCACCCATAGCACACCTGCACGTTGCGTACGCGGCCGAAAGCGGAACTAGCCCCCTTAATACAAGAGCAGGCTTACGTTCCAATCCGGCGCGCGCCGCTCCGTCGCTGACGTCTGAAGTGCTTCGGCTGATACCACGACGTCGTGATACCCATAACTACTCCCACGTAGATGGTTAGTGCGTATAGGCTCGTAGCCGACTCAGATCAAATACCAAGATCTCGTTAAGCGTGTTAAGTATCCGCGAACGCCGAACAGGGCCAGGCCCACCTGTCTCCTAGGTGGTCTCAACCTGCCCTGTCGCTCCGCCACAAAGTAATAGTCGGGGGCCGTCGGGAACTCAGGCCCACCTCTACCTGGATGGAGCCACCTGTCCTTTCAGCCCCCTCGTCAGAATCACTTGCGGGTACTCAATGAGCTGACCCGACTTTAGTCACCATCTGTATAGTATGTATGTATGTATAGTATATACCCGTGATCACCTCCCAAGTGATCACGGCCCGATAGTATAGCAAGGCAGACTGACAAGAATGTAGGGCCAATGATGATAAACTAGCATCCTATACTAAGCATTTAGGATTGCAGGTAAGGTATCAACAGATGTAGCGACAATGTCAGGCTATGCATCAGAATAGGATTAACGAAAGTAGTAACATGCTACACTACTCTAATGCAAGCAGTATAGAGGAGAATAGGCGATATCTGGTGATCAAGGGGGGGGGGCTTGCCTGGTTGCTCTGGCAAGAGAGAGGGGTCGTCAACTCTGTAGTCGAACTGGGGCGTCAGCCTCGTCACGGGTCTACCGAAGAGAAGAGGGGGGAGAAACAGTAAATACATAGTAAGCAAGTGCATAACAGGATAACAGGCAGAGCTAGACGTGTTCTACGCGGTAGGAGGTGATACCGGTGAAGGGGGAAAGCATCCGGGAAGTATTCCCGGGGTTCCGTGTTTTCGGGCAGAGGAGCCAGAGGGGGGGAAAGTTGCGAGTTCGATAGGTTAGGGGGGTGTGGCGGACGAACGGGTTGCGTATCCGAAATCGTCTCGTCGTTCTGAGCAACTTTCATGTTGAAAATATTTTAATCCGAGTTACGGATTAAAAGATATGATTTTCTAAAGATTTTATTAATTTCTAGAATTTATTTAATTATTTAATTAATTCGGAAAATGGATTTATGACATCAGCATGACGTCATGCTGACATCAGCAGTCAACAGGGTTGACTAGGTCAATCTGACGTGTGGGTCCAGTGGGACCCACCTGTCATTCCCTATTTAGGTTAATTAGGGTTTAGGTTAATTAGTTAGCTTAATTAACTGTTTAGTTTAATTTGTGATTAGGTTAATCTAATCAGGATTAATTAACTTAATTAATTACTTGATTAATTAAATAATATTTTAATTATTTTAGTTATTATTCATTTATTTATTTATTTTATTTATTTTATATATTATTTTTTTCTTCTTTTTTTTTATTAAAACGTTCTGCGGGTGGGGCCCCGTTGTCATAGGGCCACTGGGCCTTAGCGGATCGGGTGCGCCCGATCGGGCGGTGCGGGCGCAGGGACACCCGCACGCGAGGCCACGAGGGGCGAGGCGGGGCACCAGAATCTGGCGAGGTAGGGGGGAAAGGGGCAGCCAGCTCCGGCGAGCAGCGGGGCCGGGCAGCAGGGGGCTGTGGCCCGTGCGGGGAACGGCGGACGCGACGAAGCAACAGCGGGCCGCGGCGGACAGAGGAGCAGGGGCGGGCGACGAGCTGCAGCGAGCAGGTGATCGCGGGACCATGGACACGCACTGGCCGGTCGGGCACGAGGTGCGAGATGCGGCCACGGGCGAGGGTGAGCGCGGCCGGATCTGTTCGATGCGGTGGTCGCAGGCATCAGCGAGCAGCGGAGAGGAGAAGAGGAGGCCGAGGGCCTCACCGTACGGTGTAGGGGCTAGGCAGCGGGTGACGAGGAGGAGGACGGGGACGACGTGCTGCGCGACGGCGAAGTCCGGCGGCGTCCGGGGCGGCTTCGGGCGACGAGGTCGGGGTCGAGGCGGCGATGGCGGGGCGGCGCCGGTTGGAAGCAGAGGCGCCAGGAGGCCGGTCGGGGGGGGCGGGTTGAGGAGGCGGTGTGGGGAGGCGATGAGGAGGCGCCGGCGGAGACGGGCGGCACCGGCCGGTGACGGGGCGCAGGGATGAGGCGGCGGGGTCGAGGCGCCGTCTCCCCCGATCCAGATCGGGGAGGGGCGAGGGAGACGCGCGGGCGTGGGACGAGTGGGGGAGAGTGGGGATCGGGTGGGGGTTAGGGTTCGGGGGGGGGGTGGCCTTGTAGGCCAGAGAGGAGGGCCGGCTGGGCCGGCCGGTTGGCCCAGCGTGGGGGGGGCTTTCTGTTTTTTGTTAGTTTAGTTTTCCTCTTTTGTATTTTCTTTTCCTTTTATTTATTCTTTCCTGCTTTATTGTATTTGCATTTTATTTTAGTAAAACATACACTTAGTATCTAAATTAGTATTACAACCTAGTCCATAGTCACAAAAGTCTAGACCCCAAATAACTTAGTTTGACATTTTATTAATTAGTGAAGGCATTTAAATAATTAGTTTTGCTACTATTTAAATCATTATGGTGTAGTTAAGCATTTCATAAAAGTTTGGTTTCACCACCCCATTTACCTATGATTTATTCGACACATTTAGAACATTTTAGTTTTATTTTTGGAAAACTTTTGTTGTTTGCCTTGATTTCAAATTTGAATTTGAATCGTTTTCGAACTAACACGAGATTAGGAACAGTAATCGAGGTGACGTGGCATCATTAGCAGAGGTTCACTGTAGCTTAATTACCCGGGCGTCACAATTCTCCTCCACTACAAGAAATCTCGTCCCGAGATTTAAGCGGTGGAGTAAGGGGCGAAGGTGTTGGTAGCGAAAAACCTAACGAGTCTTCTCGGTCTTGGTTGCTCTTTCGAAGAGGTTGATCCCTTACATTGACGTCTTCATTACTCTGCTTCAGGTCATCATGGTGAAGTCGTCCTTTTCTTCGGGAACTCCAACGTACTTACGAATAGGTAAGGGGCAGCTCGGCTACGACATAATGCTTATGAGGGAAACAATCTGGGGTTAACCAATGAATGAGCATAAGATTATCTCTTGAGTTGAACATATAAAATACATCGAGAGTAAGGTACGAAGGTACAATAAGAGGTTCCAAGCGGATAGGTGGTTGCTCGAAGTCCGAACCAGAGTGAGAAAGGGGTTCAAAGTAGCGATAGTAAGTATTGCGTCTGATACCATAATAGAGCACTAGGAAGGTGGCCCATGAATTAAATACGAAGCCAAGCGTGGGGAATAACCACTAGAAACAGGGTTGTACGGGAGAGTCAGGTTTCGATCCAGTGGACCTGTGGGTTATGGGCCCACCATGTGGGTTAGAAGTAGGAAGGGCGGAGACGTCTTGTGTGATCATGCAAGCAAGGCATGTCAGGGGGGGTAGCCTGTCGATTAAGTCGGCAACAACGTCGATACCAAGGGCGAGGGACGAAGAGAACCATTTTCCTGCTCGTTGGACGAGGCGGACCAATAGGCAAAGTTCCCGTCCGTCGGTGGCTACCGAAATGTCATCAACACTAGAAACAGGGTCTTACTGACAAAGTTGTACATCGAGGTGTTTGCACAAGCAGTGGATTATTACTGCTTATATCGTATAGATCATAGAAAAGGTTTAAACAAACCAATGGAAGAAAAATATGATCATCAGATTAAACAGAACAATGGAAAGGAAAATATGTTTAAACACATATTTCAAGGGTATATCCTTCCCAAGGACAAGCAGAGCAAGATATCCATGACAGGATATAAAGTAGAAAACCATTTAGTTAAGGGGGGGGAGAATCTCATGATATTACCCATACAACGGTGTTAGGATAAATGATAAATAAATCTAGCATCGTGCTTCAAATGTTCCTGTTGCAAATCGGAGTACCATTGACATGCTTCGATATAGCATTGACATGGTCTTCAAGCAAGGTCGGACATTTGGATACACAAAGGATCCATCAGGATAACTTATTAAACAAGGCATTCAAGTTCCTCATGGAAATTGGTTAACCTTGTTAAAAAAAGGAAACTATAACAATAGGCCCTTCGGCCAGGTGTGCTAGGCATGACATCACCTTACCGAGTCATATAAAGACCGATGTTATAACTCTTGGAAATATGTTCCAACCATCATATCTGACCGAGGTTCAGATCCGATTGGTGCCAGGATACCTCAGACTCAGGATGCCTGAGAAGACAAGGGTGCGACACAAATAGACGAGAAGACATTGTAAGATTCTCGGGGAAATGAACTATGAAGTGATTTCCGTTAACAAGAGTCCATCATTAAACCAAGGAGAGGACAAGGAGGTAGCTGATGAACTCAGCGACAATTCACCGAGATTTTCAAAAGATGGACTTCCACAATTATGTGAAGAAGGAGATATCAATTGTCACATCAAATGATATAATGATGTATGTTCGAGAAAAACATCCACAATTAAACAATGGTTGAAAGGTGCACCCGAAATATGGGGTTAGGTAGCATGATCAATGTTAAAATGGTGATTCCATAACCAATAGTCTAAGAATGAACTTTCGACCATTAACTTCAAAGAAATAGGGTTGCTAGAAGGAAAGAATCCAAACAACACCGTTCACTTGTTGGAATTAACACGGGGACCAAGAAAGAATGGTGATGCTGAGAAGTATTTCTATGTCAAGAATTCTCAAGAGGTGGAACAAATCTCAGAACATTCTTGACATAAGGGATGGTAATACTCCAAGGTAAAGAAGAACAATTGCTGGATAGCAAGGAACTCAAGGTATAACACCAAACATGAACAAGCTTGTGTTGGTGGGAAGGCAATAAAGTGGTCGATGATAATACAATTCATCGAGGGCAAGGATGGTATTTCTCATCATGAATTCAATTGATATCCTGGATGAGCTCAGAATGTTGATGATCACGACACCTTTGTCGCGAGAGTTCATGAAGATGTAATCGATCGGCGACGTCAACAAGTCAAAGGAATTGGCGAAGCGAAAGGTTATTGGAACCAAGGGTACGACACAAACTCGAAATCAAGTTTGTTGGTCAAGGAGAAATGGTATGACGAGGAAGATCGACGTAAGCTTAGCTCATCGTCGAAACTGGTGCTCCCGGAATAAGGACCAGGTGGCACAGTTGGAAATCATCAAGGCAATGATATAGCCAAACAGGCTAGGAATGGCGTGATCGGGTACAAACTCGTACTTATAGAAGCTTAATGGAGAGTTGTTGAACCGTAGTGCGGACTCGGTTCAGTTATCGGTGTCTTTGAGTGTTTAATAACTCAGAGCCCGTGAAAAATTGGAATCAGTGGGAAGGTAGCACTTGATGAAGAACTCATAAGAAGTTATGCAGTTCCATGATAACCTCGAGATACCAGAGGGGTAATACTCAACGACAGATCAAAGTAGAGGTTGGACTAGGGTAATGCTCTGCAGAAGACAAGTACTCTAACTTGTCTGAGAAATAGAATCAAGGGAGAACAAACATGGTCGGAACCACGGTTGCGAAGGATCAATTCACAGATACCAGATGATATTTATCAAGAAAATAGTTATTATTACAAGAAGTTTCCATGATAGGATCTACATCGTGTCCATGGGCATGAACACAAAGTTCAAGGTCGACTCCCACTTTTTCAATGTATAACCTTCCATTCACTTCTCGCTTTGATAAAGGCATTAGTGTTGAAAGTTTTACCTGGTGAAATACCAGATGAGTATGACTCGTGAAAACTTCCGAGTTCACACATATAAAGGAAGGCATAGGTTCAACCCGTCAGGGTATCATGGAAACATATACCACAAGCTTCAATAGTAAATACTACCAGCTCGAAAGCAGAGCATGGTTGGTCAATCAAAGGGTAGGATTTACCAATGGAGAAAGAACTTCCAAAGTGATTGAATATGAAGGACGATGTCAGATGAAATCCAACAATGGATCGGGCGATCCACAACAGAGCTGATGTGAGTATCGGTACTCCAGAAAGAATGCACGGGCATCATATTATAGAACATTGGAATAATTCGATGCTTAGATAACAAAGGAATTATGATTTCCAAAACAAAGGTTCAGAAGCAGTCGCTCTGATCAAGGATGGATAAGTCGGATAGACCAGAGGCACAATTGGTGACAAATAGTTTGGTCGAGAACCAGCTCATGTTCAAAAATGATGTCTGAGTCGGAAAGAAATTTAGAAGGGTTGATAGATGATTGTGTGCATTCGCACACATATTGAATCAATAGGATCAAAATTACGGTGTCAAAAGATACTAGTGAATATTGCCAGATATATGGGAAGCATCCATAATGCTAGTAGACAAGTATTTGTAGAGCAATAAAGCTACTAGGGATTTTCGGATGATTGAATAGTATTTCAAAGACTTTTGTGAAACACCTGAACAACTGGGATGAGCGGATACTCGAAAGGTGCGAGAAATTATCCGTAGGGTTATTCAGGTGGAAAGGAACTGCAAGGCAGTAGGCACAAAGTATTCTCGGATCAATAGAGAGAATTTCAGGGTATCTTCCAATGACAAGATCAACTGGGAACAAAAGTAAGAACGACAGATGTATGTATTTATCCATAGGGATATTTTGGTGGTAGGGAATTGCAAAAGCAACGGACACAAATTCTCGGGTTACAGCGGAGAGTATCTTCAGGGTCTTCACGTGCAGCAGACGATCATCAATAATAAGGGGCTCTCCGGGTGAAAGTGATAACGAGATCCTAATGTTAGATTTAGCAAAATCCATTTAACCCGAATAGAGGAGAGATCAGAGTCCCAGAGTATAGGCGAGGAGTAAAAGATCCTAATACCACCCGATGGCGACGTGGGCCCGTAAGGCACACAGCCAAGTTAGTAAAAGTTTTGCAATGTCTAGACTCGACTTCGGCCAAGGAGTGTGGAAGGGGGATTCCTACAGGCAGTCGGCTCTGATACCAACTTGTGACGCCCCCAATTCAATCGTACACTAATCATGCATGCAAACGTGTACGATCAGGATCAGGGACTCACTGGAAGATATCACAACACAACTCTAAAACATAAATAAGTCATACAAGCATCATAATACAAGCCAGGGGCCTCGAGGGCTCGAATACAAGTGCTCGATCATAGACGAGTCAGCGGAAGCAACAATATCTGAGAATAGACATGAGTTAAACAAGTTTGCCTTAAGAAGGCTAGCACAAACTGGGATACCGATCGAAAGAGGCGCAGGCCTCCTGCCTGGGATCCTCCTAACTACTCCTGGTCGTCGTCAGCGGTCTGCACGTAGAAGTAGGCACCTCCGGTGTAGTAGGGGTCGTCGTCGACGGTGGCGTCTGGCTCCTGGACTCCAGCATCTGGTTGCGACAACCAGAAAGAAAGGAAGGGGGGAAAGGGGGGAGAAAGCAACCGTGAGTACTCATCCAAAGTACTCGCAAGCAAGGAACTACACTACATATGCATGGGTATATGTGTAAGGAGGCCATATCGGTGGACTGAACTGCAGAATGCCAGAATAAAAGGGGGATAGCTAGTCCTATCGAAGACTACGCTTCTGGCAGCCTCCGCCTCGCAGCACGTAGAAGAGAGTAGATTGAAGTCCTCCAAGTAGCATCTCCAAGTAGCATCTCCAAGTAGCATCTCCAGTAGCATCGCATAGTATAATCCTACCCGGCGATCCTCTCCTCGTCGCCCTGCGGAAAAGCGATCACCGGGTTGTCTGTGGAACTTGGAAGGGTGTGTTTTATTAAGTATCCGGTTCTAGTTGTCATAAGGTCAAGGTACAACTCCAAGTCGTCCTGTTACCGAAGATCACGGCTATTCGAATAGATTAACTTCCCTGCAGGGGTGCACCACATAGCCCAACACGCTCGATCCCATTTGGCCGGACACACTTTCCTGGGTCATGCCCGGCCTCGGAAGATCAACACGTCGCAGCCCCACCTAGGCAAAACAGAGAGGCCAGCACGCCGGTCTAAACCTAAGCGCACAGGGGTCTGGGCCCATCGCCCATAGCACACCTGCACGTTGCGTACGCGGCCGAAAGCGGAACTAGCCCCCTTAATACAAGAGCAGGCTTACGTTCCAATCCGGCGCGCGCCGCTCCGTCGCTGACGTCTGAAGTGCTTCGGCTGATACCACGACGTCGGGATACCCATAACTACTCCCACGTAGATGGTTAGTGCGTATAGGCTCGTAGCCGACTCAGATCAAATACCAAGATCTCGTTAAGCGTGTTAAGTATCCGCGAACGCCGAACAGGGCCAGGCCCACCTGTCTCCTAGGTGGTCTCAACCTGCCCTGCCGCTCCGCCACAAAGTAACAGTCGGGGGCCGTCGGGAACTCAGGCCCACCTCTACCTGGATGGAGCCACCTGTCCTTTCAGCCCCCTCGTCAGAATCACTTGCGGGTACTCAATGAGCTGACCCGACTTTAGTCACCATCTGTATAGTATGTATGTATGTATAGTATATACCCGTGATCACCTCCCAAGTGATCACGGCCCGATAGTATAGCAAGGCAGACTGACAAGAATGTAGGGCCAATGATGATAAACTAGCATCCTATACTAAGCATTTAGGATTGCAGGTAAGGTATCAACAGATGTAGCGACAATGTCAGGCTATGCATCAGAATAGGATTAACGAAAGCGGTAACATGCTACACTACTCTAATGCAAGCAGTATAGAGGAGAATAGGCGATATCTGGTGATCAAGGGGGGGGCTTGCCTGGTTGCTCTGGCAAGAGAGAGGGGTCGTCAACTCTGTAGTCGAACTGGGGCGTCAGCCTCGTCACGGGGTCTACCGAAGAGAAGAGGGGGGAGAAACAGTAAATACATAGTAAGCAAGTGCATAACAGGATAACAGGCAGAGCTAGACGTGTTCTACGCGGTAGGAGGTGATACCGGTGAAGGGGGAAAGCATCCGGGAAGTATTCCCGGGGTTCTGTGTTTTCGGGAGAGGAGCCGGAGGGGGGGAAAGTTGCGAGTTCGATAGGTTAGGGGGGTGTGGCGGACGAACGGGTTGCGTATCCGAAATCGTCTCGTCGTTCTGAGCAACTTTCATGTTGAAAATATTTTAATCCGAGTTACGGATTAAAAGATATGATTTTCTAAAGATTTTATTAATTTCTAGAATTTATTTAATTATTTAATTAATTCGGAAAATGGATTTATGACGTCAGCATGACGTCATGCTGACATCAGCAGTCAACAGGGTTGACTAGGTCAATCTGACGTGTGGGTCCAGTGGGACCCACCTGTCATTCCCTATTTAGGTTAATTAGGGTTTAGGTTAATTAGTTAGCTTAATTAACTGTTTAGTTTAATTTGTGATTAGGTTAATCTAATCAGGATTAATTAACTTAATTAATTACTTGATTAATTAAATAATATTTTAATTATTTTAGTTATTATTCATTTATTTATTTATTTTATTTATTTTATATATTATTTTTTTCTTCTTTTTTTTATTAAAACGTTCTGCGGGTGGGGCCCCGTTGTCATAGGGCCACTGGGCCTTAGCGGATCGGGTGCGCCCGATCGGGCGGTGCGGGCGCAGGGACACCCGCACGCGAGGCCACCAGGGGCGAGGCGGGGCGCCAGAATCTGGCGAGGTAGGGGGGAAAGGGGCGGCCAGCTCCGGCGAGCAGCGGGGCCGGGCAGCAGGGGGCTGTGGCCCGTGCGGGGAACGGCGGACGCGACGAAGCAACAGCGGGCCGCGGCGGACAGAGGAGCAGGGGCGGGCGACGAGCTGCAGCGAGCAGGCGATCGCGGGACCATGGACACGCACTGGCCGGTCGGGAACGAGGTGCGAGATGCGGCCACGGGCGAGGGTGAGCGCGGCCGGATCCGTTCGATGCGGTGGTCGCAGGCATCAGCGAGCAGCGGAGAGGAGAAGAGGAGGCCGAGGGCCTCACCGTACGGTGTAGGGGCTAGGCAGCGGGTGACGAGGAGGAGGACGGGGACGACGTGCTGCGCGACGGCGAAGTCCGGCGGCGTCCGGGGCGGCTTCGGGCGACGAGGTCGGGGTCGAGGCGGCGATGGCGGGGCGGCGCCGGGAGGAAGCAGAGGCGCCAGGAGGCCGGTCGGGGGGGGCGGGTTGAGGAGGCGGTGTGGGGAGGCGATGAGGAGGCGCCGGCGGAGACGGGCGGCACCGGCCGGTGACGGGGCGCAGGGATGAGGCGGCGGGGTCGAGGCGCCGTCTCCCCCGATCCAGATCGGGGAGGGGCGAGGGAGACGCGCGGGGGTGGGACGAGTGGGGGAGAGTGGGGATCGGGTGGGGGTTAGGGTTCGGGGGGGTGGCCTTGTAGGCCAGAGAGGAGGGCCGGCTGGGCCGGCCGGTTGGCCCAGCGTGGGGGGGGGGGGCTTTCTGTTTTTTGTTAGTTTAGTTTTTCTCTTTTGTATTTTCTTTTCCTTTTATTTATTCTTTCCTGCTTTATTATATTTGCATTTTATTTTAGTAAAACATACACTTAGTATCTAAATTAGTATTACAACCTAGTCCATAGTCACAAAAGTCTAGACCCCAAATAACTTAGTTTGACATTTTATTAATTAGTGAAGGCATTTAAATAATTAGTTTTGCTACTATTTAAATCATTATGGTGTAGTTAAGCATTTCATAAAAGTTTGGTTTCACCACCCCATTTACCTATGATTTATTCGACACATTTAGAACATTTTAGTTTTATTTTTGGAAAACTTTTGTTGTTTGCCTTGATTTCAAATTTGAATTTGAATCGTTTTCGAACTAACACGAGATTAGGAACAGTAATCGAGGTGACGTGGCATCATTAGCAGAGGTTCACTGTAGCTTAATTAGCCGGGCGTCACACCCTTCCTAGTCCAATTCAGACCAGAGGGGGAGGGAGTGCACGGCCAGCCCTGGCCGGCCCTTCTCTCTCTCCACTAGGGCCCAACAAGGCCCATTAACCCCCGGGGGTTCCGGTAACCCCTCCAGCACTCCGGTAAAATCCCGATTTCACCCGGAACTCTTCTGATGTCCAAATGTAGGCTTCCAATATATCAATCTTTATGTCTCGACCATTTCGAGACTCCTCATCATGTCCGTGATCATATCCGGGACTCCGAACTGCCTTCGGTACATTAAAACATATAAACTCATAATACCAATCGTCACAGAACTTTAAGCGTGCGGACCCTACGGGTTCGAGAACTATGTAGACATGACCGAGACACGTCTCCGGTCAATAACCAATAGCGGAACCTGGATGCTCGTATTGGTTCTTACATATTCTACGAAGATCTTTATCGGTCAAACCGCATAACAACATACGTTGTTCCCTTTGTCATCGGTATGTTACTTGCTCGAGATTCGATCGTCGGCATCTCAATACCTAGCTCAATCTCGTTACCGGCAAGTCTCTTTACTCGTTCCGTAATGCATCATCCCGCAACTAACTCATTAGTCACATTGCTTGCAAGGCTTATTGTGATGTGCATTACCGAGAGGGCCCAGAGATACCTCTCCGACAATCGGAGTGACAAATCCTATTCTTGATCTATGCCAACTCCACGAACACTATCGGAGACACCTGTAGAGCACCTTTATAATCACCCAGTTACGTTGTCACGTTTGGTAGCACACAAAGTGTTCCTTCGGAATTCGGGAGTTTCATAATCTCATAGTCAAAGGAACATGTATAAGTCATGAAGAAAGCAATAGCAGTAAACTAAACGATCAAGTGCTAAGCTAACGGAATGGGTCAAGTCAATCACATCATTCTCCTAATGGTGTGATCCCGTTAATCAAATGACAACTCATGTCTATGGTTAGGAAACTCAACCATCTTTGATCAAGGAGCTAGTCAAGTAGAGGCATACTAGTGACACTCTATTTGTCTATGTATTCACACATGTACTAAGTTTCCGGTTAGTACAATTCTAGCATGAATAATAAACATTTATCATGAAATAAGGAAATAAATAATAACTTTATTATTGCCTCTAGGGCATATTTCCTTCACCCCGGCGGTTCGGACCCCCACCTGGCCCCTCCCTCGAACCCAGCGAGCCTCCGCCCCGGCCTACTTCCCACGCGAGGTCGCCTCCGCCTCCTCCTGGCACACCACCGCCCCCACCATCTTCCGGCGCAAGGCCGTCCCCTCCTTCAGGGTGAAGTGGATTTTCCTGTAATGAAATCCAAAGACAGGACTCCATTTTTTTTTCTTTGAATGGCTTCTACCAGAGAAGCATGTCAATCGTTGGTAAGTGGACCTATTCTATTTGTATCGGCTGCTATTTTGTTGACTTCATGGAAACCCATTTCAGTGTTTTATATTGCTGATCAAATAGAAAATATGTAATTTTCTGTTTCGGTAATAAATGGGCAATTCAATGTATAGCTGGGGAGCCTGATTTCCTCTTACACATGCCCGCTAGCAGCAACAGTTACGACCAGGCGGTTGCGGCCTGACTTGGTGGCTCTTCCTTTTTGTTTTGTGTTTGAATCAGATTTGGTGGTCTCGATTTTACAGGCATGTGTTGATCTTAGTCTTGATCTGTATGCAGGTAGGGTAAACTTGATGTTTCATGTTTGGTGAAGAAAAGGAGTAGAGATCAATTGCTTCTCTATGTAGGGGAACAATTAGTGATTGAATCTCTCTGTCTCGTTTCTTGATTATCCAATTAATTTACCCTCATCTATGCATAAATTGGTCCGATTGAGTTATGCAAATTTTTTAAATAATCTATATTGGTTCTATATATGATTAGAACAATATGATATGATGCACATCGGTCCGCTTTACTGGCAACTATCTTTCAAGATGGAGGGGAGGCACTCGTGTGGACCTGCTCAATGTTCGAGGAGATACGGCTGACTAAACAAGGTCATTTTAAAGTTCTTTGTGGTTCATGTTAGCTATCTATCAGTAATAGTACAACCTTGATTTTTATGTCATTCAGGTTTACCTAACCATCAGTAACATTACTTTCTATTGGAGACTTCTTACAGGAGGTGCTTATAAAATGATAATTGAACATGTACAGATTTGGGATCACGATCATCTATTTACCAGGCATCAGTAAACTCAAGGCATCGATCAAAATCTAGCATTGTTTGTTGTGTGCAGCATGGAGAAGACAAAGAACAGAGATTGTGTGATATATCCGATATCGCAATATAATTTTCTCTTGCATATTTATAATCTGCCATTTGAATGATGTTTTCTGTGTTGTAGTCCAATCAAGACAATTTGCAACTTTGGTGTTATAACAACAATGGGGGACTGTTTGTTGATGCCCGACCCATGATGTCGGCGAAGGAATGAGAATCGACGAGGAGTGGACGCCATGGGTTCGTGAACTGGCGAAGCCTCCGTTGTCCGTTTGGTAATGTCCGACGCATAAGAGGCATAGTATGACTTGCCCCGATTATGATGTCGTCTACAAACATCCGACGGAGGGCAACCCATCCCTGTTTCCATCTTGATGGTAAGTTCTCTAATCTTCTATCTCATGGGATGTGATGTGGTTGCCTTCATTTTGGCTTTTGACAAAGGGTTGAAATTAGCTTATGTGCTTCCGACAATTAAAATTCCAGTGATATTAACAACCTTCAGCGAGCAGTGACAACGAACTCCATCACCCCACACCACCACACCCAAATGGCGTAGGATAGACTGATGATTCATGTGATGTGCTTTAAGCCATGTTTTAGCTTGTCTTGACCCAGCATGTATTTTTAGTTTCAGTTGTTGAGCTCTGCACTACAAAACCGAGAAAGACCCAAGGCTTTTTACAGGTCAGGCATCTTTACTAAAATTTATAATTTCTAAATCATTTCCAACAATATGTGAGTTGTTTGCTTGCTCAACCTTACGCTGGGATCATGTCTCAAGATGGCAACGGGGCCCCGAAACCCGCGTCCCCGCGGGTTTTTACCCTATTAGGGGACGGGAATGGGCGTCTTTTCATTCCCGCGGGGCTGTTATTGGACACATTATACAACCCAACACGTTTCGTGGGTTTGCACCCGTTTCGGTAGTCCCCGAACCCGAAACCCGGCAAACCCGGCAAAATATATTTTTGTACCAACCAGTGCTCCTGCGCGGCCCAACCCAAAACTACCGAACCCCCCCACCCCCTAGTGTCGAAGGCCAAACAGCCAGTATCGCCCGCTCCTTTCCCCCTCGCTTGAGCCCTCATCTCTCTCTCCCACATAATACCTAACCCTAAACCTAGGACCCCAGGCACCGCCTGGCTCGATCCCATCTCGCAAGATCCGCCGACCACGATCTGCGCCGGCGAGCCTCCTCCCTCCACGTCTTCTCCCCTGCCGCCGGTCTGATCTGGAGAAAGGGCGTCGCCACCGGTGACGAACTCAATGGTGGCCTCTTCACGTCCCAAGTCGGGTTGTTTTTTGTTGAAATTTGCTCTAGTTATGCTGCTAAAATGTGCTTATTTTGCTGTTAAAATATTATTCTTTGTCGCCACTATGTTTGTTTAAATATTTTGATTTTCTCGTGGGTTCCTCGCGGGTTCCCCGAAACCCGATGGGTTTAGGGGACGGGCGGAAAACTAGCCCCGCGCACGGTGATGGGGACGGGGACGGGTTTGCGATTTTCTCGTGGGGATGGGTTTGGGAAGGCAAAACCCGATGGGTTTTGTCCCCGTTGCCATCTGGAATCATGTCTACAGACTACAAATAGAGGGAAGTTGGCATGTGCCTTACTAGAGGCAGATGAACCAATAAATGATTGGAAAGGTTCTTCCCAAGCAAAAGGTAAGCTGAATCTTGTACAGTTTACTTCATAATATATTTTGGTCAGTATGTTGTTTATTTTCTGAAATTGATACTCCATTGTAGATTACCTATGATGAAAATTACATTCTCTGCGGGCGCTGATTCAGATATATTACTATGGGCAAAGGAAGTTCAAAATTTATCTCAATCAACATGTGCAAAGGAAAATTCAAAATATGTTATGTCACGAAAAGATTCGTAAACCGGTGAAGTATCTAGAGGGCTTATTAGGACACTGCTCATATTGTTTGATACTTTACCATCTGGGGATTAGGCTATCGGTGAACACGACAATGCGGCTGTTGGTCACGGATGCCGGGGGCGTGAGCGGGGTTGAGGAGCTCACGTGGTGCTATACATGACGACCTGCGAGTGGTGGCAGGAGGTGGCATGCCTGCTGCTTGGCTGGAAGTCCGACATGAACTCCCACGACCGACTGTAAGCATGGTACGTACCCAATCGTCAAACTATCTTCTTTCACCTCCTTCTTATGTAGAAATTAAACTTCGCTGCACAACGGGCATTCCTACTTTCAGTCAGTCATTTTTGCCCATTACGATTGTTAATACTAAGTGTACATGTCACCCACATTCGACCAGTGTATTGCATTTGAATTACCTTGATCTATGGAAATAGTTATATAGGCATGCTACGTGCAAGTGCTTATCTAGGCAATTCAAAGTTCAGCCTGTAGTTTTATGCACACCAACCCAGTCAGCAATAGATGCATGGTTGCCCATGCGTTGCCACAGAACAATCCTAGAGTGGGGCAGTGCTATCCTAAAGTGGGGATGAGAGGATTCAGCGGCTGCACCGGTGGCTTGTCTATCTCCAGGAGATGGAGTGCGCCGCCTCATCGATGTGGGAGCTGCATTGCACTAACAGGGCACGATGCCTCATGGATGCGGGAGCTGCAGTGCACTATTTAAGAGTTCAAAAGCATGAAGGAGGAAATTACCTACAAGTGTTTAAGATCACGAAGGAGGATGTCAAAGTTTTCCATTGTCAAGGACTTGTGAGCAAGTAGTATATGAACTTCACTCTGATTCTAACAAAAAAGTTGGCTATCTGATTCTAAAAATAAGAGCAGAAAATAATAGAGATGTATCTACATGTGTGTGCATTAAAATTCATTTTATTCTGTTAGTCGAGATTATAACCTTTCAAACATTACTTATCCAGGTTGTGAAGACCTTCCAGCATTACCCCAGGAAGCTAACACATCAGCTTGTGCCATACGTGGTGTTTTCTTGTTGATGAATGTTGGTCTAGGTAATCTCCTTGATGAACCATGTGACAATTAATAAAGTTAATAAAGGACAGCATACTCTTTTTGTCTTCCTTGATCGCAGTGGGGCGGAGGTGAGGCGTTGGAGAGAGAGGCGGGGCAGTGGTGCATGCGTGCAGTGCGTCTGGACGACGGAATGCACGATCGAGTGATCGGGGTGGTGGTTGGCGGTGCCAGCTGCTGATTTTGGGGGGAGAAGAGGGATTGAGCGTGTTGTTGTTGCCGTCTGTGGTCTTGGGAGAGGAATAAAAGAGAGTAGTAAAGAGCTGTAGAGAGATAGCGAGGGATTGAGAGGCTACTGCTATTTTTATTGTTCTCGATGCTTGCACAATGCTGTTGCTTATTTTGCTGTTCTTGCACATAGATCGACAACCAGTCATTTGGTGTTGTTGCAGACCCTTTGTTGTTACATAATTTCAAATCAATTTTCTTAATCATGTACACATATTTCAGTATATGACTGCGTTGAACCATGCCTACTATCATTAAAATTAGTAACCCATATTGTGAACCATGCCTACAACTTCTCTGCTGATGTTGATCTTTGGGAGTATTCTCTCCGGTCGCAGCCCGACGGCATACCTTACAGCTACAGCTGCTATGCTTGTGTATCATGTGCAAGTGCAAGAAATAAGCCCTTTGATCCATCTCCATACATAGCATTACCACAAACATAAGAGAGATAAGTAAACTCACAGCTGTACAATGTGTATCTCCACATGAAAAATGAACTTGGACTCCTTTTCAAGAATACAATACTATTATTACCAGTGCTGGAGTTTCTTGGGAGTAACTACTCCTGTGGTGTTTCTTTTTCAGGCTGACAGTATTTTAGGCTTCCACTCCAATTTTCATTGGTGCACAAATGAGGTATGAAGTTACCAGTGATATTCTTTATACGGTAAAATAATGCAAATCATGCTTTTTGAGAGTTCAACTACTCACTAATTAACCAGAGTAAAATTATTGGTGACCGGTACTCAGCTGATATGAGTGTAACCATCTAAAGTTAGCAGTTAACATTAACATGTTGGCTACTCTTTCATGAGGAAAACAATACTTCCATTATTTCGCCTCTACCAGAGGTTTTTCAGTCCTTGCAATTTTTTGTGTATAAGAAGTGCATAATTATCTTAAGAATGAGGAGAGCTGTGCCCATGGTAGCCCACCACCTTGGCATGTGAATATGCCTCTGAAATTTATTTGAAAAAATATGCCTCTGAAATTGCGGGAACATCAAGGATCGGCATGTATGTGTTAGTGTCATTACTCTCCCAACAAATCTTAAGACTATAAATGGGAGGGAAATTCACCTTCATATGAATGAGGGCATGCCCTGCATTCACCTTCACATGAACGTGCACATGCCCGCATCAACCTTCATATTAAGATGCATGTTTTAAAAAAGGTTCCCCATTGTTCAGTGAAAATGCATGTAATTACATTCTTTTTTTACTTTCAACCATGAACGAGTTAATTGCATACACTCGGTCTATCTAATGACCTTTTCAGGAGCCAGAGGACAAAAGAGGCATACTTCATATTGTTTGACTAATTAATTGCGTAGACTCTCTTTATTAAATTTTCCACTCTTCTCGTCTACTCCCTCCGTTCCAAAATAGATGACTCAACTTTGAGTCATCTATTTTGGAACGGGGGGAGTAGCATGTTATTGGTACACGATAACATTAGGAAAATATTAAAAAATATTGGATGGGCTCATGTTTCTTTGTACTTATAGCACAAGAGGTCATCTCTCACACGCTTCAGTTTTCACATAGGCGTGCTAAGGATCCAAAAAATTATGACCACCTTGATGTGAAAAGATAGACCATTCATGAAGTTTACTTAAGGTTCTTGTTTTTCCGTCATTGTACTACATGTTGTCCTTATACCATGGTTTTTAGGGTTCTTATACCATGTCGATATTCAAACAAAATGCAGGCTGTGGACAAAAGATTTGACATTCTTGATTTAGACAATATGGAGGTGTTTTCTCTATGTTATTTCTTTTATGTCAAACTTGGCAACACAATATGTGGTCTTAGCAATCATGCAGTGCGGAGGGTCGTCAGCTCTAGAGAAGGGTGGGGGCAGGGGCAAGGGGGATGCCTGACGGCGAGGCGGCATACCGCGTTGCGGCCGACTGCAGGTGGTGCTGTCATGAGAGGGTGGTTTTTTTCTATACATGTGTAATTTAACGTGCATTATGTTTATATATAACTCTAGTAAAATATTTTAAATGCCCATGGCAACGCACGGGCAGTCTACTACAACAGGCCCATCACGCCAAGGTACAAGAGAGGTCTTAGGAGATTCCCCAGCAGGTACTGCAATAGGCCCATCACGCCAAGGTACAATCCAGCCAACCCCAGGAGCTGCACCGCACAGAGACCCAGGCTGGATCCATATTCAGGGCACTCCTTCCATGTCATTGAGATCCTGCACTCCGGCAAGAGCAACATCCTCGTGCAGTTCCTGGTGCAGGATTACGATATGTGGAGGTTGGCGTGTGGTCATGCTCATTGCGCCATACCGTCAATAGCCCGACTATGGACTTTAAGGCGAGGCACTCATTCCACATCAGCGAGCTCGTAATCTTGAGCTCGTGCATTTGACCAAGAGAATTGTCGTGGTGCAAATCCTGGTCTGGAACTACGACCTCTACCCATGGCATTTAGGAGGTTGGTGTGTGGTCATGCTTATTGCCGGAAAAACCATCTATATCAAGTGCTTTCACCTACGCTTAGTGCCAAAGCGCAGACTCGGCAAATACGGTATTTACTAAGACCTATGATCACCTACTCAAATTTTATACTTATTTACAACTTATTTTTTTAAAATTGGACCTGATATGCTTTTCATTAATTAAATTTGATAATTAAAGATTATCATGTTCGGAAATATTAATAATAGTGTTGAATATATGCTCTAGTTGTTATGTTTATATCTTTGAAAAATGTGTCTGTTTGTAATAGAAGTTATTTTTTTATAGTAATTGTGACTTAAAAGAGAATTTTAATACAATCCGCATATCTCTGAGAAAAGGTACAAAAATAGTGTGTTTTTTAGTTTAACTTTGATACTTGCACTAAAATAGTGTATAGATCTCTATATGTTTCCTTAAATATATTGGTAGGTATTGCTAAATCATGGTTTTAGAAATATCTTGATTGCAAAAATAAATCTCATGATTCTGGTAACTAGTTTATAATTAGGTATACATAAAAACACAGAGTATATTAACTATCTACGAGAAGCTTGCTCTGAAACATTAGTTTTGTTGCTTCGTCCTTTGTCTGGGTCAAATATGTCTCACATGTTACCATGTGCTCAATACTTCCTTGATACATTGATGCGCTTTATAATTACTATTAGAATATAATTGTTGTAAGCTATATGTAAGAGAACTTTTCCTACAACTTATAGGATAGTGGATAGGAACCACGTTGTTGACTGCATCTAAAGTTAGTGAATAGTGATCACTATAGTACTAAAGTTGGTAATATTACCCGAATCACTGCAAGGCAGAGTTCCGTCAAACTGCGAGTGTAAAGACTTTGGCAAGTGGAAAATCTTCAAGTTCCGATTTTCTTTCGGCCCTGGTGTTGAATGTAATAAGTTACTCTCGCCCTTTGGTGCATACGTGAATGAAGTTTTTAGCCACGCAGACAGTGATTACTTCATTTGGTTATCCGAAAATGGAGCAGAAAGGATTCTCGCATTTTCCTCCAGAGGTGACCCTGAGTTATCGAACCCACGAAAAGACAGTGCCCTTGAAGCTAAGCTCTCAAACAAGCATTTGCTAGAGAATTAATTTCAGCTTTTGACCGGATCGTAAACCAAGTTGACACTGAGAACACTTATAATAAAAACAGGCATGGGTATGAGGACTTATGCTTACAACCATATATTTGGTCAGGACCAAGAATTGTGTGCTTTTCAGTTTAATTTAATACCTGCGCTAACATAGTGTATACATCACCATGTGTTTCCTTAAATATGTTGGTAGTGATTGCTAAAGTGCAAGGTCTTAGAAATATCTTGTTGCCCTTAAAAAAGAAATATAAACATTGTGGTGTCTAGTTTAAAATTAGGTTTACGTAAATAGAAAACATAGAGTAAATTAAGTATTTACGAGACACTTGAACTGAAACGTCAGTTTGCTGCTTCATCCTTTCCTCTGGGTGAAATGTGTGTGACATGTTACAATGGGTTCAGTAATTCCTGGATACATGTATGCAGTTACACCAAATGATGCAACCAAAAGTCCAAAACAGCCAAAACACACTTGCGACCCAAGTTAAGTCAATGGGTTCACTCTATAATTGGTGCATAAATATAATAGTTGTAGATTGTAGGTAATATAGCTTTTCGTAATACCTATAGTTTAGTGCATAGGACCACGATGTTGACTATAGCTAAGATTAGTGAAAAGTGATCATGATGTAGTACTAAAGCTGTTAATAACATTTTTTTAATTTGAGATTTTTTTAAAAATTATGAACTTGTTTAAATATGAAGGTTTTTTTAATTCACTAATAATTTTTTTAACTCATGAACAATTTTTAAACTCATGAACATATTTTGAAAATCCTGAACATTTTTCAACCTCACGCACAATTTTGAGAAGTCATGAATTTTTACTGAAAACTAGATTTTCTGAAACAATTATGAACATATTTTGATATTGGGAAAATTTTGTTTGAAAACACGAGATTTTTCAAATTTATGAATATATTTGGAAATCCAAGATTTTTTTCAAATTCTGGACAATTGGTTTGAAATTTGCGAAATATTTATGAAATTGATCAATATTTTTGGAATTTTGGGAACAATTTTTGAAATTTGCAAACATTTTTTAGTTTGTGAATATATTTTGAATTGGTGAATATATTTTAAATCCGTGATCATTTTTGGATTCATGACGTTTTTTTGTAAAATCAAATTATTTTTGAAATCCCAATAGATTTTTCAAATTTGTACCCAACAATGGGCTGGCCCACGATCTATCTCGCTTTGTTTTGAGACAAATTGTTTTTGAGACAAACGATCTATCTCGCTTGACGTGGGACACAACGACCCCTCGCCTCTAGCGGCTAAGACAATGGGCCGGCCCACTCGCGGGAGGCGACATGCCTTAAGGCGCTCATTTTTCTTCTTCTGTTTTTTAACATTTTTGGTTTTTTCCTTTCTTTTTAACTTTCATATACGTCAAAAAATATAAATATATTTAGAAAAACAATTTACCTCAAATTTTGAAAAGAATGTTAAACATGCAGTTGAAAAGTGTCGAACGTGTATAAAAAAATGTTTGACATGTATAAGAAAATTGTATGATGTGTATGAGGAAAAGTAGACATAAAACATGTATATTGAAAATTTTAAACATATTTAAAAAATATTATATGTATACAGAAAATGTATAAAGTGTATGAAAACAATAAACATCAAAACATATAGTTTGACTATGAAAAAATAATAGTTTGAAAATATATTAATCATGTATATGAAAAATGTTAAACCTGTATAAATATTTTGGACATATACAAAAAAAAAGTAACTTGCGTACGAAAAAGGGACATCAAAACATACATTTGAAGAAAATGTTAATCATGTATTTGAGAAATGTTAAATGTGTATTAATTTTACTGTTCACTTACGCAAAAAATGTACAATATGTAAGAAAAATATGGATATGTGTTAAACAAAAAAGGAAAAAACTGAAGAGAAAATAGAAAAAAACCCGGAGAAAACCAGTCCAAAAAAGAAAAAATAAGCAAACCAGAGAAAAACAATTAGTCAAGGGGTATCCCTTGCAGGCGCGGCGACTATGTCTCGCATTAACTGCTGAAGGGGTCTGCTAATTGGACAATTAATGAATGAAAAGGGGGAAGAGAAATGAGGGTGCCAATGGGATACGAACTGTGCTCTTCCAGTTCAAAAGAAAGTGCAACTAGCAACTGTGCTAGGCTCGTGTTTGTGATAGATAAGTAGGGATGTTGTTCTTAACTCGAAACAACCGGCTTTTTCACTGTTATCTGGTGAATCATGTTGTGTTCCTAGATTTTGGGAGTTCATGAGATTACTTGATCCATACGTATATAGCCTCTGGAGACACTCGATGAGACACGTGAGGTTGAAAGCTTGCAGATCACCATGCTAGTACAGAAAAGATGCAAGTGCTGAGATTCATCTTCTCCATGATCAGCGACATCACTGATGCATTGTAATTCCAGATGTGGTTCTCTCCAGAGCAGAACAAGTTTGGTACCTTAAGTTGTGTTTTCCCTGCAACTGTAAGTTTGGAACAATATCTGCTACTATGATAACTATCGCCAGAAAGAATATTTCTATTGTTGTTATGACTAAGATGGTTTTCGGACTGTTGAGTGCAACTTAACAGCAAACTCAGATATAATACTTGAAATTGATGATACATATACTAGTTCATGTGCTGATCCTGATTTTTTCTGCCTGTGATGTAGTCTGCAACGAGTTATTCTGTGGCCTTCAGTTGATTATAAGCACATGTAGATGTATATATTTTTCACAGGTAATATGCTCAAGAACAGAGCTGAGATGACAAATCCATGACTAAGAGTAACACACAAGCACTAACAAAGTCCATTCTCCTTCATTAGTGTACGTACAACATACTGCCTCTGGTTTCCCTTTGATCCTCCTATATGTATGTTGTCTATCTGCAGTTCTGCGTCGCGTACAAAAGACAAAGAATATATCCTCAGACAACTCATAAAAAGGAAACAAACTGCTCCTGCTGCTGCCATCGCTGCGGCGCAGCAGGTTCAGTACACTATGTATATGTAGAGCTATTGTATCACTGTATCCAACTCTGTCTTTTAAGCATCATCTCTGTAGCTCATGGAAGAAGAAGAAGAAGCGCACCTCTCGGTCGCGACAATGTCCACCGTCCAAACCGGACCATGTAAACGTACTCCCGAGCCAGACAATGTAAGCAAACTCCTCACCCCTTCTTGCACCTGGACTACAATCACCGGTGTACACCGATCAATAAATTAAAAGGCGTTGTATCGATGAGCTGCGAGCCTTGGATGTTAATCCCGGGCTGCCTTGTTCCTCCATGCAGCAATGGGCTTCGGAAGACTGTCGAAGAGCGGCTTCGGAAGACTGTCCAGGAGCAGGATCGGGAGAGGCACCGCGAAGGCGTCTGGTTTCAGGTTCCACTTGCTCAGCCACACCGAGGCAATGTTGTTGTCTGAGTCCTGGAACTCAGGGGTGCTGGACGATTTCCTGACGGCGAGCAGCCCATCGCCATACGAAGGCACGAACCCTGCCGCGATGAGATCCTGCTGGCTGTTATTCATGTCTGGCCGACTTCCCGACTTTGGCCTCAGCGCCAAGCCTTCCCCGGTCCTCGGCAACAGGGCACCGCCATTGTCCTCCCTCATCGTTGTCAGCTCGAGATCGGCTTTCTGGCGCCGCCTTATTTGCTTTTCAGCATCATCCGTGTCCCAGCCGGCATCCCCGTTTACACCAGGGAAGCCGGTCGATATGCTTCTCGCTTTCCTATGCTGGCCTGCAGGTTGGTTAAGATTCAGAAATCAGCAGACAGCAGAGGAATTGCTAATCATCATCCAAGCAAACAGGGGATGGTTTCTTTTACCTTTGACAGACGTCGCCATTTCGGTGCCTTCGTCTGTCAGGTCCCGCTTGGGAGGTGGCGCGAGTCCGTAGTATCCCTGCAAGAGGCTCATGGAGGGCGAAACCGTGCTGCGCGGCGGTTTCTGGAACGGGTCCAAGGCAGCATTTTTGGGAGGCCGGCGCGTAGTCCATTCCCTGAAACAAATCTTAATTGTTATATCCCAGGCAGAGCATGAAGTGTACCGGCCAGCAAGGAAGTCCACCACCGATCTTCTTCAGATCCATGTGTACCAGCAGAGAAGTCAGCACTCAATGGTGTGATCATTAAACAAGAAACACCAACTAGGGAAGCACTACAGTATGAATGTGTACCAAGAATCTCATACTGTGTAGTATACAATAAAATTCAGCTGGAGATAAAATACACTTGCTACAGAAATCCTACTTGCGGTCTGTCGGTGCCGCCATGATTATGTTTTTGTATTGTAACTATGTGCGAGTCCAAGCAGGACATGTGTGGTGTGGGCAGTGGGCGGGCATGTGGAGTGTGATACACCTGTCATGTGTCCACTCCACAGGCTAGATCCTAATTTCTTCCTTTGCGCGTTGGCTCTCTCTGGATGTTCCCACCACCACCGTGCGGCACTTGCAACCGAGTGGGCGTAGACCGGCCGGCCCCTTTGGAAGGTTCAGAAAAAGCAGAGCACATTTGGCATTCGCCACTTGCCACTACCAAAAGGTGTCGATGTCAATGTAGGTGTGCATCCCTGTCGACTGTCAACAGTGACTTCGAGTGGCCGAACCTGCCTACCTCGCTGGATTTTGACCTGCTTCTTTGCCGCAGATCATGGTGGGACATTGCCAAATTCTAACATGAGAAAAGGGGGATAGTCGGTGGCAAATCTGAAGAAATTTTCTCCTGGAACTGGTCAGGATTCAGAACGAGTCGCCCGGCCGTGGGTTCAGACGAGACAGGGGAGTGAGACGGAGGAATTAGGTGAGGCTCCATCTGCCAAGTGGAAAGTGGTAATCTGGCGGGCGTAATCCATCCATCTTCCGGCTGGAAACTGTATAATCTAATCGAGGAAAGGGGAAAAGGGGGGAGGGAAGGGGGTACCTTGCGGCGGCGGCGGCGGCCGGGGAGGAGGAGGGAGGGGAATGTTGGGCGGGCGGGTGGCGGCCGGGGAGCGGGATCCGCAGCGTCTTGTGCGCGAACATCTGCAGGTCGGCGGTGAGGCCGTTCACCCGCTTCACGTCAGCCACCTGCGAACCAAATCGATGAACGGATGAGCGTTTCGATCGGAAAAGAAATAGCGTGCGTGCGTGCGTGCGTTGAATGAAAGAATCGACTGAGATTACCTCGACGCCGTACTTGATGGCGACGCCGGCGAGCGTGTCGAAGCGGCAGACGCGGTGCAGGATGTAGCGGCCGCAGGAGGAGATGGGCGGCGCCGTGGGCGACTGCTCTACCGCCTCGTCCTCCGCCGGCATCGCGGCGGCGCCCCAGCGGTCGCCGCCTCGGCCGAGGACGATGGCGTCGTCCTCCTCCCGGCGGGGAAGGGGGAAGGGGAAGGGCGCCGCGTGGACGCCCATGGCTCGCTCGCTCCGTGGCCCTCCCCCGATCCGGCGCCTATTATTGGGGGGTGGCGCGCGTCGTCGGTGGCGAGCCTGCCGCGGGAGGCGAGGCGAGGCGAGACGAGACGAATGGGGGCGCCGGGGGAATGGGAAACAAATAAAGCGCGAGCGGAGTGTTGTCACTCCGGTTCGATTCCATTCGGGTCGCTTCGCTTGGGTCACAGGTTGGTTCGGGTGCACGCACGCGCAAGCGATGAGACGACCCGGCCACCCAAGGCCCACCTCGTGGCTCGTGGCGTCGCCTTCCACGCGTCTCGCCTTTTTTTTTAAACACGGTACACATGCGCATATGCACTCTCTCTATGAACGTACATATGAACGCGATGCCTCTGTAATCATTATTGAGAGATTGGACCGACAAATCATCTTGGTTGTTGATGGAAATGCCTCTTCCTATTGAACGCACCGCTGGAAGGATGTCATGTTTGGTACTTGAACTCTGGTGGGCAAGAAATATCGCTGTTCTCTAGGGACATCTCTAGCTGATCCCTTAAGATTTAACAAAATAATAACCCCTTAATGCTCCACTAATTTTTGGTTGTTTCTAGCCGATCTCCTAAACTTAATGGAGTAAAATTCACTTAGATCAAGTTCAAAGCAATTTAAACGAAAAGTATCATGCATTGAAACATAAACATACATAGTTTTACACAACCGAACATAAAACATAAATTTAAACTAAACTTAAGCAACTAAACTACTTTCGGTCGATGTGGAGGCTGAGTCAATCCTTTCTCGTCAGGTACCGTGTGCCGCGAGCCGGGTCCGGGGCGGTGCCGTTGTCGGGGAAGACACTCCTTCACTCGTCGACGTCGATCTCTTCATCCTCGCCGCCTTCGACCTCATCGTTGGAGAAGAGCAAGATAACCTCACCACCTTCCGCATCGGCAAAGATCATCCGCTCCGTCTCCACGAGCTTCGGGTACTGCCAACTGAGCTCTTTCATGTAGGCCTCGAGGCGCTCCCTCGTCTCGCAGTCCTCCGGCGCCATAACCGAGGTCACCCCTCCCACCTTCATCGGGACAAGGTGGACTGGACGTGTGCCGAAGCGGAAATTAAGCCGAGCCATCGCGACATGGTAGGGGATCGCCTAGATCAAACTTTTTTTTTGGCGAGAAATAGTAGAGTAAAAAACTAAATTTACTCCATTAAGTTGATGAGGGAGGAAGCAAGGTGTTATTTTGCTCTTGTTTCCCGGAAGCGGCGGTCGTATGATGAGGACGCGCGCGCAGGCGTCTTTTTCGGCTTGGTCAAGCAAGCAAGCGAGCGAGCACTCGAACGCCATTCCGGCGAGCGTCCGTCCTTACTTTGGGCGCCGTCTCGATCGGTCAGTGCTGTGGGCCCCACGTGCGTACGTACGATTTGGTCTGGGGCATGTGACCTGTTCCTTTCCTCGATGCGCCTCCGACGCGACGGTGCATCACTCGCCACCCCCCATCATCTCCTATCCTAGCTAGCTTTCCGGTGGTAGTCTGCACTCCGGCGAGCTCGCCGGAAAGCAACTGGACTCAGATCATCTGCAACCGGAGCCTTCATGTCCATCCCCAAGGTCTATCCGACAAAAAAGAGTTACCCAATCAGACCTGACAAATCAGCCACAAGCACTACACCGACCGACACTCACCATACTTGGCTCATACAAAAAAGGCTATTGACCGGCACTCATCATACTCAGCCCATACAAGAAGCGGTTGGGCTTCTCGTAAAAGAAAAGGAGTCAAATCCCGTCCAAATCATCAAGACTTTGCCTAAATCGGGCAAGGAGGGCTCCAACTTCCGGGCTAACAATATATCAAGTAGCCCTCTTCCGTTGCTCTTGTAGGCCGTGTATGGCTTTGGATGGCGATGGTCCCAAAAGAAAACTTGTTCAGCTTAAAACAATGAAGAATCCACCGGACCTTTTTCTTTCCAGGTCGCCTTGAGATTGAATTCGGACACGCAAATTCCAGTTTTCGGGGCGCAGCGCATGCAAACTCTATTTTATCCGGAACTTCCTAGTTCGGAATATATAAAGTAGCTCACTTTGATGCCTTGTACAAGTCGCATAGGATCTCCGATCGTGATGACGTCAAAAAAGAAATTGTTTAGCTCGACACAGTGAACAATTGCCCTTTGAGGCTTTGAGGCATGTTCCATCAGAGGTCATCTTGGGGGAGCAAATGGGCCTGCAAAATGGTAAATAATATCCCGGGGCAAACTTCACCAGCACGTTGTTTTGGCTCTCGAGGTTGCATACGATCTCGATGAAGATGAACCAAACATCAAAGTTGTTCGTTTCGATGATACAAAGATATAACATGTTAAAAACCTTTTCATTTTAGCCCCCCCCCCCCCCTGTTTATCGGCAAAGTTTGCGTGCAGAAAAATACATAGTTTTTCTACTTCTCGAATGCTAAACTAGAACATGGGTTTACATGTGTTCCATTTTATAGAACCAAAACCTATGAAACTGTACCCTAAAAAAAGAATCATGTGGAACCTTTTCGCAAATGCAAGTTTCTTTTGGCATTTTTGTACCACGTGTTGCTATTCGACATTGGTTAGAGTTCAGGCCAAGTTCAGAATAATGGGAAAATGTCACAAAAAACTAGAGGGTAGAATTTCTATGAAAAAAAATCATGATTTGTTGTCATTTGTAACAAAGGAACTAATATCCTAATATTATTAGTTCTTCTGGAATGGTGCAACCAATATAAGTTTCTGATGAATACAAAGTGCGTGCATATAGAGTTGATAAGAGCTCATCATATATATTGAATAAAGATATATGACGAGACATGATAACAACTTTGTACACCAAACTAAGATAAACATAATGAACTTAAGAAACAATTTTGCACACAATATAAATAAAATACTTGAGCATCATAAGTTCACACACCCACAAACATAGTACGGAAAGATACCATAGATAATAGAGCTTTCGAAGCCTTATAAGATACTAATAAGAGAGTGGCTTGAAAAAAAATCAGCAATTACCCACATAATGACCCAGGAAAATATTATTGAACTCGTCCATCTCCTCCTTTGGCATCCAAATACCAAACAGACTTTGTGCAGTTTGAGGATTTTTTCCACAAGAAGAAACAAGACTAGTGTTGTTTGAGGAATATTTCCACCTCGACGTTGGTCGAATGTGACAAAAAAATCCATGCAGATCATGCTTTATTCCCATGAGTGCGAGTACCGAGTGAGGAATCATCCATAGTCCAACGCCACAAAGTAGCCCGGATACAATAGTGGGTGCTATCTGCTAACTAGTGACAGGGCTAGACAGAAAGTTTAGGGGGCAAATGGCAAAACATAGAGACTTGAGGGGGTCAAATGAAAATTTTGTTCTCATCTAAGCCCTCTAAAAATACTTCCTTCACCATTTTCCTAAGGCTGGGGGGGGGGGGGGGGGGGGGGCACAGCCCCCTCATAAGCACACATAGCTCTGGCACTGGTGCTAACTCCTTGGCATTTGCACTGTCCATGTTGTCCCACACACCTAACAATAGGCTCTCGATGAACATGTCAATGGAAAACCTGGAGTCGGCGTACAAAGGGATCACCATGGCCATCGGCAGCGAGAACCTCGCAAAATGTGAGCTCAAAAGGTCTCTGCCCACGTTGACAGTGATGGCAGCTACAAAACGGACGACGATAAGGCTGACACAATATCCAGAAGATGGCGGGGGTGATGATGCAGCCCATGGTTGTGCCGATTAGCTGGCTCACGACCATTGACCGCGATGATGTCAGTGTCATGTAACCTATCTTGGCATTCTGCATCACTTCTCCAGACATCTTGACTACGCTGAAGATGATGGTATAGGTGGTCAGACCAGCAATAACACCATCATCCCTTGCTCCCGACCAAGCCCCCACAACCAGGATTACAAGTTTCCTGTATGTTGATGCGATGGAGAAGTCTGTGTGGCTAAGAGCATGCACATAGCAGAACGCTAGCACTGTTACACAATTTCAGGTCCGCTAACACTAGCGTTTCCGATCCATATGCGCCAACCAAGCCCAACAAAAGAGCAGCACAGACATATGAGAGGCCTTAGGCCACTCACCCCAAAAAACTAGCCTAATAGGAGGGGACACTCCCCCCCCCCCTGCCTCCCCCACAACCGATGTGAGACTAAACCCAACAATTTTTCCCCTTCACACATCGGGCATCATTGGCTCGCTAACACCAATGTTTTCAGCCTACCAACCATGACCGACAACCTGTGAGTCCATCAAGATTTATATCTTATTTGGGCTCTGATATCAATTATTGGCTTTGATCCGGTCTGTACAACTTTGCCTGGACGAGTGCTTTCCGTTGAGGACGTACACGTACACAAGCTTGCTTCTGATGCGTTTTAGCTAGCCGATGCTTTTGGCCAACTCACGTACGTATCAACTAGTAGCAAGGCTAGCTAGCAAGCTATCAGGTGGATGTATTCCGCCGAGGTCAATCGATGAACCAGAAAAATAGGCACGCATGAGAGCACACGAGAACACAACGGGCGACTTGATGACAGGCGGTCCTATGTGTTCATTGCTTTTTCTATCTGGTAGCTCTATTCCTAATGGAACAGTTGGTAGTCTCCGTCGGTTAATTTTCGTCCCACCACTTTTGTCCAGTTTTTTCGTAGGTTAACCTTCGTAGATTTTTTTCGTCTGGTTTATTTTTGTCTCACCTTCTATTATTATATCCTCACGGTGATTTTTTTTCACTCTCTCATTAAAAAATTTCTTAACATTTGCAAACTTTCCTAACCATGCATGTCACAAACGGGCAGGTATTGATATCATGTTACAAACAATAAAACCCATTTTCATGGAAATTAATTCAAATCCTAATTTCCTAACACATTGGTTCTTACCTTTTCTAATCTCTACTCAGTTTGTAGGCATGTCACAAACGGGCAGGTATTGATATCACGTTACAAACAATAAAACCCATTTTCATGGAAATCAATTCAAATCCTAACTTTCCTTACACGTTGATTCTTACCTTTTCTGATCTCTACTCAGTTGGTAGGTGGTATCTTTGCTTCCTACTCCCAGACCTCGTTCGCACAATTCCCGAGGATTCCCCACAATTCTGCACGCACAAAAGAAACAAGCAAGAAAAACCAGCGTGACTGAAACCTACGAACCTATGTCCCTCTTCCTCCCCAGCCGCGAAGCGAAGCCGGCCGGCCGCCACCCATCGCGTGCGCCTAGGGTTCTCGATGGAGCCTGCGGCCTCCATGTTGTCGGCGAATAGGCGAAGGGCGGCCTCAGAGGCCCTGGAGCTGCAGCTACGGCGGAGGACGCTCGAGACCATGCTAGAGCAGTGCGGTTATCGAGACGATGTTCAGGAGTGCGAGGACGGGAATCCGGGCTAGGGGCGGACGGCTGGGCGGCGACATCAGCGACGGGGAGGGGCCACCCCCGGCACCGGGGTTGGCGTATCCAAGGGCAGTCCACGGTGGCTGCGGCGAGGGTAGGCTCATATTCCGTTCATGGAGCTCTCCCGGCACCGCCGCCCCATTTCCCATCTCTTCCCGATCTGGCGCCGCACCATCGTCTCCTATCTCTCCCTGAAGTCACGATACTGGTGGTTGCCAGGGGCTCGATCCAATGAAACGCAGGATGGTCGGACACTCCAGTGCGGATGCTTGCAAGGGCGTGCTGGCCCTCGCTTGGAAGGGGATGAGACTGTCAAGAAGTTAACTTGGTTGGCGAGAGGCCAGGTGAGCTTATGAATTTCTTAAAATTCATTTACTTAAGAATGCAATCTTCCGGTGTTCACTGATATAACGTGTTGTATTTTGCATACTTTTTGTAGTTTCAGTAAGATTGATCACATAGATGATTCTACATGGATAGAGATATCCACTTAGTGCACATCTGTTGAGATTCAAAAGGTAATTGACATTAGTTGAGATTCAAAAGGTACTTGATTTTTGTGAAAATTATCGGTTCATGTTGTGCCCATTTGTAGACTTTTTCTCAGTTTTTTAAAAAATATTTGTATGTACAAGCCGAATTCAGGTGCGGTACAAGCCATGGTGCACTATATACTTACCAAGGGTGATGTGTTGTTGGTTGAAAAATTGCCGCAGTTAATAGCTTCGGCTTAATATTTGACACGGACTTGAACCATTTGCAGTGTCATTGTCAGGCTGATTATTGCTATGGAGAATGAAACATCCATGCTATCGATGAAGAACAATCTCACAAAATTGGATATAACTTCTTGTGCTATTATTGCTGAAATTAAGAGGCGCACTATAAGTCTGAGGAATTGTCAAGCTTTGTGTACCTTATAATAGTAGCACCCATGGATGCGTGAAGTTGAGTAATATTAATACTACTTAATCGTTGACGACATATATCCAGTTAGCGAACGATTTGGTTGGTTAAGGAGACACAATGACTACCGAGAAGAAAACAAGTGAAAGAGAGTCTTTATTTGTCGATGTATGATGGAAATCAGATGCCCACCTTGCTTAACACATATTTCCGAATTAAAAGAATAATTTGATCAATGTTTCTATGTTTTTTATTATTATATGGCAACACATGGACATTTGGCTTTTGCCCGTTGCAACGCATGGGCATTCCACTAGTAGTACTAGTTTACCTGTACGCAGCCGACTCGGCATATGACTACAAGTCCGTCCCGGACTAGTTTATTCCTAATCGTGATTATCTCTAACACACGAACTGAAGACAAACACTACTCAAAAGTTTTGTGCTCAGCGCACCCAGTTGATGCATGCTTGTGCAACCATAGTTGGAAGAGAATGATATTGTTCAGCAGCAAGACTAATAGAGCATGCACAAAGTAAAAACAAAATAGGATACATAAAACATGGGAAAATGTTACGAAATCCTGCAACCAAAATAGTGCAAATGACTTGGTTTTCTATTTATAATATGTAAAAACCTATTTGGATGGAATAAAAAATCTAACCACACAATTTGATATTTCCCGGTTTCCATGGACAAATAACCAATGATACCAATGATCTTTTCTTGGTTTCCATGGAAAAATAGCTCGGCCTGCCTCTTCAAATGAAAGATAAGACAAATATATATCTCTGTTATAGATACCCAATCTTGCACCTTATCCAACTAAGTTTTAATCGTTGTATAATTTCATCTGCATGCGATCATATATTATTCTCTAGACACACAAAACACATTAAAAAAAACACCATCTAATCAACCACTGTACATTTTTTTGGTATATCCTTTCAAATTCTCATTAAAAAGGACTGTAAAAAATACATCAACAAAGCTCAAGCAATGTAGTTAACAAATGAGCGTTTAAAAAACTAGGGGTGTTTTTGTAAGGGTCTGTGATGCTTAATATGGTCTTTGGCCTTTTCCCCAAAAGCAGGAAGAAAAGAAAAACCACTGCAGCATGTTTGAGATTACCTATCTAGATTTCAGTCTAAATATAAAGGCATCGCCGCTGGATGGTCTCATTTATATTTTAAACCTTACGTCAACAAAGTCGACAACCGAACACGTGACGCGCACTAGGTCCAGGTCAAAGTTTCAGCTTGGACGACGGGAGACAAGCAAGCTCTCCAACGAAGCACGTTATGGTTTGACACAACGACCTTTACTTAACTTAACCGGTCGGTCACTTTCCCGCCAATCCCGCAGCAACCCTCGATGATTAGGTTCCCATCTCTTTCCCGTATGTATCACCTCCGTCCAGACTTATTACACCGACTCTCATTTTGGGCTAATTTTACCAACAAATTTAACTAAAAAACCTAAATTATATGTCACGAAAATTATACAATCGGAAAGCTATTCTAAATACAAATCCAATAGTGTACTTTTTCTAGCACATATTCTATATTTTATTACTTATATCAATGGTCAAATTTTGACACAAAATACTACGGGCATAATAAAGCCATATGTACTAATCAGGCTGGTTTTGTACGAGAAATAGTGCAAATTAATATCCTCTGTTTTGCACCGTACTTGGATTACGAATGGAATATGTAATAGTAATAGTACTTGGATTAGGATTGCCCTAATCAACTTTAGGACCTAGCAGAAGGCCCTGTCCACGAAAAGGATGGGCAACTGCTGCCATGAATTGATTTCCGTGTCCCTGCTCGACCGGTCGCTGCTTTTCGTTGAGCGTACCACCATGGATCAATCAGGTTCACTAGTAATTAACATCCTGACGATCGAGCAGTTAACAACGGGAATAATGTCTCTTTGTTAGGAGTACAAATCGAGTACACATCGATCCGTCGAGGTTCCCGGCTTTTGGTGGGCTAAAAAAAAGGCGTGTTTCGCTCCTGCTTTGCTGCTGCATTTCGCTGACGGGAAGACCGCTCCGCAGATCATGCTGCGGACGGGCGTGCTTTAGAAGAAGAAGACCATGTTGATTGCATCGATCGCTTGCGTTTCCATGCACTCCATGGACCATGACGCTGGTACGTGCCTCAGGCGGTCAGGCCTAAATCAGGGCCGGCCCTGTGTTTCGGAAGGCCCTAGGCGAACTCGGCGACATGGACTCCCACTGGTAGAAAAAGGACCTGTTGTCCCGGTTCGTAAGGGCCTTTTGTCCCGGTTTTGGAATCGGGACTAAAGGGTCGGTACTAATGCCCTGTCCCTTTAGTCCCGGTTTAATCCAGAACCGGGACAGATGGGCCTCCACGTGGCCTGTGCGCGGAGCCCAGGCAGGAGACCCTTTGGTCCCGGTTGGTGGCACCAACCGGGACCAATAGGCATTCACGCGTCAGCATTTTTGTGGTTGGGGTTTTTTTTTGAAGGGGGGGGGGGGGGTTGGGGGTTTTGGGGGGTTAATTTAGGTGTTTCATATATTGTGTTAGCTAGCTATAATTAATAGAGAGAAGTGTCCTCTCTTATGTCTGTGCTTGGTCGACGCTACGTACTATACATACGTATAGAGAGGACTAGACACGCTAGCTAGCTAGTAAGCAAACGAAGGAAACAGAAGATTGTCATGAACATATATGCATACAGAAAGAAGTGATATCGACCACCTCTCCTTCTCCGAAAGACTGGTCGAACAACAAGTTCTCGTATATCTATCCGACACTACCGGCTACATATATACAATAATTATCTCTTACAAATATAATCATACGGACTCAGGGTCCACATAGTATTCTCCGTCTTCAGGGATCACGTGGTCAAGAAAGATTGCCGCTAATTTCTCTTGAATTGCTCGCATGCGAGCTGGTGCTAGGAGTTCATCCCGCTTCCAAAACATCTAATTTAAAGAAGGGGGTCAATACATATATATATGAATGAATGAAACTCAACACAAATGATGGTAATAAAATAAAATTATGAATGTTGTTATTTACGTACTTCATATTGTTCGTCAGTGTAGCCCCGCTCACAGGTCATGTGGCGGATGGACTCGCAAACGTAGTATCCACAGAAATCATTCCCTTATTCCTGCCACAACCACTTTACAAGAAATAGAGATCAATCAAACTGATAAGCAAGAATGTCAAATGGTATTGATGAAACTAACGCTTGAATGACTAGTAGATGCGCGGAACAGGCTACTATACTACTTACTTTCGGGTGTCTAAATTGCAGCTCCTTCGGCAGTCCTGGAGCTTTTCTGGTGAATTTTCTCCAAACCCTGCCGGACAAAGAAAAAAATTACTTGATATATCAGGAAATGAACAAAGTTGCTGATATGGTGGATAATGATCGATTTAACTTACTTCCCGAGTATTTGAGTCATGTCTGCATAGTCCTGGGGATCTTTTCGTCTTGAGTCTAAGACAATTACTAGTCCCTGCTCAAGCTTAATATCTAGGAGAATATAGTGGAAACTGCACACGCATGCATAACTCATCAATTACATTACCATAACCTTGACTAATATATAAGGAAAACCGAATACGCACAAGACAGTAACACTCACTTGAAGTTGTAAGGAAAGAGTATTATATCTTTGTTTTCATTTATTACCAACGATCGTAGCAAGTTGGCCTCGGTAGCTGCGGCATGAAATTTAACCTGAGTTGGATCTATGAGATATGTGTTAATGAACCCAATATCACCGACTTGTCTTTTCTTCAATTCGGCGATCTTCAATCTGCATAATATAGTGAGGATGATTATAAATACATGCAATGAAAGAGCTGAGCTATATAGAGAGACTTAATGATAGAAGTAGTACTACTTACAGACAGTAGCAGGCGACCGTTGTTTTATCGAGGGCCAATTGATTGAAAAATTGATAGAACTCATCAAATGGAACAGGCAACAGTTCAATTCCAACGAGGCCATGCTCCTTTTTTACTTTCACATACAAAGTACTCCTCCCCCCAGAGTCTTTGCAGATTTTCAAGTACCAATCATGCAATCTTCGCATCATCGTTGATAGAGATATTTCATCTTTGACGAGAGGCTTCCCGTACTCGTATCTTTGTATCTGCACCTCCATGGGTTCATAATGTACATCGTCGGGTAGGTAATCTGCAAGATTGCTATAACCGGGCACCATCCTCGGATCATTAGCGACGTTGTGGCTAGGCACCTTGAGCGGGGGGCACGATTGCTTCGCTTGTTCGCCGAGCTGGGCAATTTGTTTCCCAGCTCGTCGTTCTTTCAGCCTTTGATCACTGACAGTACTTCCCGACCGCTCCGCTTCGGCAAATTCCTTTCCAATAATGCGCTCATAGTTTCCTTTCGGCGGAGACTTGGGTGGTTTTGTCAGGGCAGCCAGAGTGCGCTTCGCTTTCACCGGATCTACCTTCTCCTCCGGAAGTGGATGTCTCTTTGCTTTCAACCCTTGAAACCAGTCATCCACTTCGGATCGTGCGATCTCGGCGTTCTCCTCCGGGGTCCTCTCGTATGGTAACTTCTCTGGAGTCTTCAGAGAAGGACCGAATCTGTATGTCCTCCCACCTCTGGCTGTACTGCTAGACGCCGGCCGAGCAGACGGAGTGGTTGTCTTCTTTACTTTCTTACGAGGCGGAGGAGAAGGACTACGACGCGCCGGAGTAGCCGGAGCGGCGGCAGGTCTCTTCCGCCCTTGCTGACGAGGCGGAGAAGGAGGAGGCTGGCTGCTCGGGCGCGTCGGTGTAGGCGGAGAAGGAGGCGGAGTGCCGCCACGCGCTGGAGAAGGAGCCGGTCGAGTGCCCTGATCGTCACTCGCCGAAGGAGGAGGCGGTGGAGGAGGCGGAGTGCCCTGACTCGCCGGAGGAGGAGGCGGTGGAGGAGGTGGAGTGCCCTGACTTGCCGGAGGAGGAGGAGGAGGAGGCGGAGGCGTCCAGTTCAGAAGGTTGATGAGCTCCTTCCGCCATAGGCATGGAGTCTTCAAAGCAGACCCCAGCCTAGTCTCCCCTTCACCGGTAGGGTGGTCAAGCTGGAGGTCCTCAAATCCCTCCGTTATTTCATCCACCATCACCCTAGCATATCCTTCTGGAATCGGCCGGCAGTGAAAAGTTGCGTCGGGTTCAGTAGGATAAACAGAGCCAACAGCCGCCTTGACCTTCAAATTCATCCATTGCGTCATAAGGTGGCAATTTTGAGACTCTGTGATAGCATCCACGGGATAGCTGGCAGGAGCCGTCAAGGCATGCTCCGGCTGAAGCAGCTCGGTGGAAGCCACACTGCTTCTCCGCTGAGATGGCGGGGTAGCTTCGGGGGAAGCTTCGGCAGTATGTTTGCTGCGATTTGCTTCTCGTTCCTCTATCGCTTGTACCCTTGCTTGCAACGCCTGCATTTGGGTCTGCTGCACTTTTTCCTCCTCTCATGGGATTTGTAACCGCCTGCATCCGGAAACCCAACCTTCCACGGAATGGAGCCTGGCGTGCCTCGTGTCCGTCCAGGGTGCTCAGGATTCCCGAGGGCCATTGTGAGCTCGTCGTTCTCTCTGTCTGGAAAGAACATCCCTTGCTGTGCTGCTTCGATATAGTGCTGAAGCTTCCTGATTGGTATGTCCATTTGATCGTTCGTCCAAATGCACTTTCCTGTTACAGGGTCCAAGGTTCCGCCAGCCCTGAAGAACCAAGTCCGGCAATGGTCTGGCCAGTTAATTGTCTCAGGTTCGATCCCTTTATCAACCAGATCATTCTCAGTCTTGGCCCACTTAGGCCGGGCTACGAGGTAGCCACCTGACCCCGTGCGATGGTGATGCTTCTTCTTCGCAGCATTTTGCTTGTTTGTCGCCGACATCTTCTTACTCTTTTCTGATGTCTTGTGGGCCACAAATGCGGGCCAGTGATCTCTGATCTTCTCATATCTGCCCTTGAATTCTAGTGTCTCATTATTTTCGACAAACTTATTCAGCTCTTTCTTCCACCTCCTGAATAGTTCTGCCATCCTCTTAAGAGCAAAAGACTTGATTAATTGCTCTTTAACTGGCTTCTCTGGATTATCCCCTGGCGGTAGGGTGAAATTTGACTTCAGCTCAGCCCAAAGATCATTTTTCTGCATATCATTGACATAAGACACCTCAGGGTCTTCTGTAGCCGGCTTAAACCATTGCTGGATGCTGATCGGGATCTTGTCCCTAACCAAAACCCCGCACTGAGCAACAAATGCGCTCTTTGTCCGGAGGGGTTCAATCGGTTGGCCGTCGGACGCGATTGCTATGATCTCAAACTTTTCATCCGAGCTCAACTTTTTCTTCGGGCCTCGTCTCTTTACCGAAGTTGTGCTCGATCCGGAGGGCTAGAAAAAAGAACAAAGACTTAATTAATATGTGTACATACCAAAACAATGAATGCATCAATTAGCTAGTCAGCAGAAGCTTAACTAATATATATACCTGGCCGAACTCGGTTCGGTCACCGGAGACGTCATCACGGTCTCCTTCTTGCACCGGCATTGGGTCACCGGAGCCGTCCTCACGGCCTCCTTCTTGCACCGGCATTAGGTCACCGGAGCCATCATAATCAGCTGCTTCCAGACCATCGGTCTCGTTGAGAAACAACGAGCAGATGGCATCACTTCCTCGTGCGATTATGTCCCCCAACAACTCTTCTTGTACTTCGTCTCGGGCGGTGTCCATAGTTTCTACAAATATTGGCAACATGGCAATTATTATTCAAGCAAGACAGATGGATATATTAGTGGCAAAAATGTAGAACTAATATTAATTAGTGGCCTCGACGCTGCTTCTCTAGGGTTTGGGGTGGCCTCGACAACACTTCAAGGATAAAAAAAGAAGAGGAAGAAGAAAAAAAAAGAGGAGAAGAAAGAATAGAGGAGTAAGAACTCCTCTATTCTTTCTTCTCCTCTTTTTTTCTTCTTCTTCCTCTTTTTTTATCGGGAACGAGGGTCGTCGAGGGTCACCGAGCGATAGAGGAAACCCTAAATAGCAAGTATTGTGGGTGTGAGATACATGTGGCCGTCGGTGTCGGACACTACATCCACGTCCCACAAGTGACGTGGGCGTCGAAGCCCGCGCCACTTGTGGGACGTGGATGTAGTGTCCGACACCGACGGTACATGTATCTCACACCCACAATACTTTCTATTTAGGGTTTCTCCTCTATCGCTCGGCGACCCCGACGACCCTCGTTCCTGATAAAATAAAGAGGAAGAAGAAGAAAAAAAGAGGAGACGAAAGAATAGAGGTCTTCTTCCTCTTCTTTTTTTATCCTCTTCTTCCTCTCATGTTCGAGAGGATCGCCGAGGGGTCGGGAGGTTGCCTAGTGTCAAAGAATTCAACAAAACCATGTCTTCATCATTAGGCGAAAGTAACAGGTGCATGATGGTACGAAGCTCTCCAAAGTTATTTTGGAACGAAGTCCCAGATAAGATAATTCGCTTTTTGGTACAAAGTTCAGCAAGAACCTTCCAAATATCGTTATTTGGAAGGCCTGTGCTGAAATTCATACAAAAAGGCAAATTATCCTATCCGGGACACCATTCCAAAATAACTTTGGAGGACTTCGTCATGCCCTGGTTACTTCCGGCTAATGATGAAGCCATGGATTTCTTCAATACTTTGACACTAGGAAACCTCTCTGGACCCCTCGGCGATCCTCGACCCCTCGAACCCTCGACGACCCTGGACCCCTCGACCCCTCGAACCCTCGACGACCCTAGACCCCCTCTCGACCCCTTCATGTCGAAGTTATCGGGTAGGGGGTATATCGACAATGACTTACCCAATACATGCATACATACATACATACATATCACATGCATCCATACATATATGAACAAAATTAATATCTACTAATTAACAACCTAAATAAAAAAACTAATACATATAGGAAGAAGAAGAAAAAAGAAGAGAAGAAAGAATAGAGGAGAAGACTTCCTCTTCTTCCTCTCCTCTTCTTCTCCCTCTTCTTCTCCCTCTTCTTCCCCTTCTTACCTCGACCCTCCTAAACTAGTTCTCAACCCTCGACCCCCTAAACTAGTTCTCAACCCTCGACCCCCTAAACTAGTTCTCGACCCCCCCCCCTCATGTCGAAGTTATCAGGGAGGGGGTATATCGACCCCCCCCCTCATGTTGAAGTTATCGGGGAGGGTTATATCGACAATGACATGCATACATGGAAAAAATGCTATCCATCTATACATACATAGCCACATACATATATACATGGAAATAATGCTATGAAAAAAATATGAACAAAAAATGCTATGAACAAAAAAAATACACATAAACAAAAAAAACATATATGAACAAAAAATGCTCTGAACAAAAAAAATAATACACATATATGAACATATATACATACATATAGCCACATACATATATACATTATATATACATACAAAAAAATGAAAAAAATGATAAACAGGTGGCGGCGGCTCACAACAGCGAGGTTGACTGGCGAGGGCGACGGCGGGGGCGGCGAGGGCGTCGGCGAGGGCGGCGGATGGCTCGGGGAGGAGGGCGGTGAGGGCGGCACGGGCTCTAGGAGGAGGGCTCGGGGACGTCGGCGAGATCAGGGGCGCGCGCGGGCTTGGGGACGACGGCGAGCTCGAGGGGCGGCGCGGGCTTGGGGACGATGGCGAGCTCGAGGGGCGACGCGAGCTCCGGGGCGGCGCGGGCTCGAGGGCGGCACGGGCTCGAGGGAGGCAAGGGCTCGGGGGCGGCGCGGGCTCGAGGAGCGGGCGACGGCGGCGACGAGGAGCGGGCGGTGACGGCGACGGCGACCTCGGGGCGGCGACGGCGAGCACGGGCAGCCTGGCGGCGTCGTCGGGGCGGGATCGAAGAAACTGAACCAAAATTTTCACAAGTGTGGCTTATATAGACGGAGCATTGGTCACGGTTCGTGGCACAAACCGTGACCAATGCCCCCCTTTAGTCCCGGTTGGTGCCACCAACCGAGACCAAAGGCCTATTTTCAGCAGCCCAAAGGGCGAGAAGCGGCGGGCCTTTGGTCTCGGTTGGTGGCACCAACCGGGACTAAAGGGGGGCATTGGTCACGGTTTGTGCCAGAAACCGTGACCAATGGCCCCCTTTAGTCCCGGTTGGTGCCACCAACCGGGACCAAAGTCCTTGTGCGGCTGCTGCGTCGAAAGTTTAGTCCCACCTCGCTAGTTGAGAGGGGTGCGCAGTGGTTTATAAGCCCCACTGCCGCACCCCTCTCGAGCTCCTCTTCATTGCAGGCTTACGGGCCTAATTGTCACTGCTATGCCTGTGGGCCTACTGGGCCTCCTGCGGGCCTGAATCCTGGCCCTTGGATGGGTTTCTAGTCGTATTCAGGCCGTGGGCGCCCAGTAGGTGCCATTTTTTGGTTTTTTGTTGCTTTATTTATTTTCTTTTGTTTTTTTGCTTTTTTTAATTCTTTATGCTTTTAGTTTTAGAAAAATTATAAACTTTTTGTTAATGCCATTAGTTTTCAAATTTGAAAACACTTTTTTTGTTTTTTTGCTTTCTTTGTTGCTTTATTTATTTTATTTTGTTTCTACTTACAAAAAAATACTTATTGTTGCTATTTTTTTCAGTTTTTTTGTTTTGTTTTCTGCATTATTTATTTTCTTTTGTTTTTTGCTTTATTTTTTTATTCTTTTTGCTTTTAGTTTTAGAAAAATTATAAACTTTCTGTTAGTGCCATTAGTTTTCAAATTTGAAAACACTTTTTTAGTTTTTTTGTTTTCTTTGTTGCTTTATTTATTTTATTTTATGATTAACTTTACTATAAAGATAGTTTTTTCCTATTTTTTGATTTGTTTTTTGCATTATTTATTTTCTTTTGTTTTTTTCTTTAATTTTTAATTCTGTTTGCTTTTAGGTTAGCAAAATTATAAACTTTCTGTTAGTGCCATTAGTTTTAGAAAAATTATAAACTTTCTGTTAGTGCCATTAGTTTTCAAATTTGAATAGTTAAAATTTGAATTCGTTGAAAATTGTTTGAATCACAAGTTTGTGATTAACTTACTAAAAAATGAGAATAGATGCGCTTATAGAGAAAATTCAACCTAAATTCCTAGTAAATTTCTATGAATTTCAGAGAAATTCACTATGAATTTAGGTTAAACTTTTCTCTATTAGGGCATCTATTTTCACTTTGAGAGGAGCTCAACAAGGCAGAGAGGGAAGGGCTTATAAACCGGTGTGAGCCCCCTTCGGTTGGCGAGGTGGGACTAAACTCTGCCCGCAACGAGGACCAACCCTTTAGTCCCGGTTTGTGGCACAAACCGGGACTAATGGTCATGGGCCAGGGGCGAGGAGCAAAATTATAAACTTTCTGTTAGTGCCATTAGTTTTAGAAAGTTGAAAGTTGGCATGGGCCAGGGACTAATGGTCATGGTATTACGAGGGCCGAACCATAAGACATGAAAGCATTTCAAATGAACTCTGAAAAAGTTGAAAGTTGGCATGGTATCATAATTTCACCCACATAGCATGTGCATGTACAAAACGGACAATGGTAGCATGTTCGTGTGTTACAAAGTTGGCATGGTATCATCATAATAGTTGCGGGAGAAAGTCTTCACTTTTTCTTCGCTTGTGTCATTTGCTTATTGCGCCGTAACCATGGATAATCTTCATTGTTTATCAGGATGCTTGGGTCAGCCTTGACATTGAAGGGAGGAATTTCATGAAACTTTTCATAATCTTCAGACATGTCTGTCTTGCCGTCCACTCCCAGGATGTCCCTTTTTCCTGAAAGAACTATGTGGCGCTTTGGCTCATCGTATGATATATTCGCTTCCTTATCTTTTCTTTTTCTCGGTTTGGTAGACATGTCCTTCACATAGATAACCTGTGCCACATCATTGGCTAGGACGAACGGTTCGTCAGTGTACCCAAGATTTTTCAGATCCACTGTTGTCATTCCGTACTGTGGGTCTACCTGTACCCCGCCGCCTAACAGATTGACCCATTTGCACTTAAACAAAGGGACCTTAAAATCAGGTTCGTAGTCAAGTTCCCATATGTCCACTATGTAACCATAATATGTGTCATTTCCGCTCTCGGTTGCTGCATCAAAGCGGACACCGCTGTTTTGGTTGGTGCTCTTTTGATCTTGGACGATCGTGTAAAATGTATTCCCATTTATCTCGTATCCTTTGTAAGTCAATACAGTCAAAGATGGTCCCCTGGACAACAAGTACAACTCATCACAAACAGTGTTGTCACCTCTAAGACGTGTTTCCAACCAACTGCTGAAAGTCGTGATGTGTTCACATGTAATCTAGTCGTCGCACTACTCCGGGTGTTTGGAGCGCAGACTGTTCTTGTGTTCATCGACATACGGGGTCACCAAGGTAGAGTTCTGTAGAACTGTGTAGTTTGCTTGAGACCAAGAATATCCGTCCCTGCATATTATTGAGTCTCTTCCAAGAGTGCCTTTTCCAGTCAGTCTCCCCTCATTCCGCGATTTAGGGAGACCTATTTTCTTAAGGCCAGGAATGAAGTCAACACAAAACCCGATAACATCCTCTGTTTGATGGCCCATGGAGATGCTTCCTTCTGGCCTAGCGTGGTTACGGACATATTTCTTTAGGACTCCCATGAACCTCTCAAAGGGGAACATATTGTGTAGAAATATAGGCCCCAGGATGACAATCTCGTCGACTAGATGAACTAGGACGTGCGTCATGATATTGAAGAAGGATGGTGGGAACACCAGCTCGAAACTGATAAGACATTGCGCCACATCACTCCTTAGCCTTGGTACGATTTCTGGATCGATCACCTTCTGAGAGATTGCATTGAGGAATGCACATAGCTTCACAATGGCTAATCGGACATTTTCCGGTAGAAGCCCCCTCAATGCAACTGGAAGCAGTTGCGTCATAATCACGTGGCAGTCATGAGACTTTAGGTTCTGAAACTTTTTCTCTGGCATATTTATTATTCCATTTATATTCGACGAGAAGCCAGTCGTGACCTTCATACTGAGCAGGCATTCAAAGAAGATTTCTTTCTCTTCTTTCGTAAGAGCGTAGCTGGCAGGACCTTTATACTGCTTCGGAGGCATGCCGTCTTTTTCTTGCAAACATTGTAGGTCCTCCCATGCCTCAGGTGTATCTTTTGTCTTCCCATACACGCCCAAGAAGCCTAGCAGGTTCACGCAAAGGTTCTTTGTCATGTGCATCACGTCGATTGAGGAGCGGACCTCTAGGTCTTTCCAGTAGGGTAGGTCCCAAAATATAGATTTCTTCTTCCACATGGGTGCGTGTCCCTCAGCGTCATTCGGAACAGCTAGTCCACCGGGACCCTTCCAAAGATTACGTAGTGTAAATCATTGACCATAGCAAGCACGTGATCACCGGTGCGCATGGCGGGCTTCTTCCAGTGATCTGCCTCGCCTTTGAAATGCTTGCCTTTCTTTCGACATTGATGGTTGGTCGGAAGAAATCGACGATGGCCCAGGTACACATTCTTCCTGCATTTGTCCAGGTATATACTTTCAGTGTCATCTAAACAGTGCATGCATGCGTAGTATCCTTTATTTGTCTGTCCTGAAAGGTTACTGAGAGCGGGCCAATCGTTGATGGTCATGAACAACAACGCCTTAAGGTTAAATTCCTCCTGTCTGTGCTCATCCCACGTACGTACACCGTTTCCATTCCACAGCTGTAAAAGTTCTTCAACTAATGGCCTTAGGTACACATCAATTTCATTGCCGGGTTGCTTAGGGCCTTGGATGAGAACTGGCATCATAATGAACTTCCGCTTCATGCACATCCAAGGAGGAAGGTTATACATACATAGAGTCACGGGCCAGGTGCTGTGATTGCTGCTCTGCTCCCCGAAAGGATTAATGCCATCCGCGCTTAAAGCAAACCATACATTCCTTGGGTCCTTTGCAAACTCATCCCAGTACTTTCTCTCGATTTTTCTCCACTGCGACCCGTCAGCGGGTGCTCTCAACTTCCCATCTTTCTTTCGGTTCTCACTATGCCATCGCATCAACTTGGCATGCTCTTCGTTTCTGAACAGACGTTTCAACCGTGGTATTATAGGAGCATACCACATCACCTTCGCAGGAACCCTCTTCCTGGGGGGCTCGCCGTCAACATCATCAGGGTCATCTCGTCTGATCTTATACCGCAATGCACCGCATACCAGGCATGCGTTTAGATCCTTGTATGCACCGCGGTAGAGGATGCAGTCATTATGGCATGCATGTATCTTCTCCACCTCCAATCCTAGAGGGCATACGACCTTCTTTGTTGCGTGTGTACTGTCGGGCAATTCGTTATCCTTTGGAAGCTTCTTCTTCAATATTTTCAGTAGCTTCTCAAATCCTTTGTCAGCCACAGCATTCTCTGCCTTCCACTGCAGCAATTCCAGTACGGTACCGAGCTTTGTGTTGCCATCTTCGCAATTGGGGTATAACCCTTTTTTGTGATCCTCTAACATGCGATCGAACTTCAGCTTCTCCTTTTGACTTTCGCATTGCGTCCTTGCATCGACAATGACCCGGCGGAGATCATCATCATCGGGCACATCGTCTGGTTCCTCTTGATCTTCAGCAGCTTCACCCGTTGCAGCATCATTGGGCACATCGTCTGGTTCCTCTTGATCTTCACCAGCTCCCCCCGTTGCAGCATCACCGTATTCAGGGGGCACATAGTTGTCATCGTACTCTTCTTCTTCGCCGTCTTCCATCATAACCCCTATTTCTCCGTGCCTCGTCCAAACATTATAGTGTGGCATGAAACCCTTGTAAAGCAGGTGGGAGTGAAGGATTTTCCGGTTAGAGTAAGACCTCGTATTCCCACATTCAGTGCATGGACAACACATAAAACCATTCTGCTTGTTTGCCTCAGCCGCATCGAGAAACTCATGCCCGCCCTTAATGTACTCGCGGGTGTGTCTGTCACCGTACATCCATTGTCGGTTCATCTGCGTGCATTATATATAATTCAGTGTCCAAATTAATAGAAGTTCATCATCACATTAAAACCAAAGTGCATACATAGTTCTCATCTAACAACATATAGCTCTCCAGAGCATCTAATTAATTAAACCATACATTGAAACTATGTAAAACATTTCAATGCGAAAACAAATGCGATCATAATCGCAATCAAGGTAACAATTGATCCAACGGCATAATGATACCAAGCCTCGGTATGAATGGCATATTTTCTAATCTTTCTAATCTTCAAGCGCATTGCATCCATCTTGATCTTGTGATCATCGACGACATCCGCAACATGCAACTCCAATATCATCTTCTCCTCCTCAATTTTTTTTATTTTTTCCTTCGACAAATTGTTTTCTTCTTCAACTAAATTTAACCTCTCGACAATAGGGTCGGTTGGCATTTCCGATTCACATACATCCTACATAAATAAAATCTATGTCACGTTGGTCGGCATAATTTTCGTAAACAATAAATGAACCAATAGTTATAAAGATAATATATATACCACATCCGAATCATAAACAGGACAAGGGCCGACGTGGGCGGATACCAAAACCATCGCACTATATAAGATGCAATAATAAAAGTAAGAAAATAATACAAGTATCTATGTAAACATACAAGTAAGAATATTTTTCCTTTCAGAAAGAAGATAAAACAAGAGGCTCACCACGGTGGTGCCGACGATGAGCTCGGCGTGGGTGATCGATAGCGGTGAAGACGGGAACGAGGCGTGATGGACCGCTAAACCTAGACAAATATTATGGAAAATGGAGCTTGGAGGTCGAGCTTGGAGAGAAGAAAGCTTAAGTAGTGTGGCTCGGGCATTCCATCGAACACCTTGTGTGCATAGGAGGTGAGCTAGAGCACCACCAAGCCCTCTCCCCCTCGGCCAGAGAAAAAACAGAGCACCGGGGTGCTCTGCTCGCGAGCGAGGGGTATATATAGGCACCTCATTGGTCCCGGTTGGTGACATGAGCCGGGACTAAAGGGGAGCCTTTGGTCCTGGTTCAAGCCACCAACCGGGACCAATGGTGGTGGGCCAGGAGCGAGGCTCATTGGTCCCGGTTCATCCCACCAACAGGGACCAAAAGGTCCAGATGAACCGGGACCAATGGCCCACGTGGCCCGGCCGGCCCCCTGGGCTCATGAACCGGGACCAATGCCCACATTGGTCCCGGTTCTGGACTGAACCGAAACTAATGGGATGACCCGGCCTGGACCAAAGCCCTGTTTTCTACTAGTGTCCTATGTCCTAAGTCCTAAGACAATATATATATATATATATATATGTATGCATGTGTTATATATATAACTTATTAAAAGTAACTTTCAATCACACATCCTTAGTTTAAAATATGAGTATAATAATTCAAATGACTCCATCGAGAACAATAATAACCCTAGACATGATGTCCGGAAATCATGAAGAAAAGATCAAAAGAGCATACAAAGAATTAGGAATTTATAGATCGGATGATTGGAACCTTAGACATGTTACATAGAATGACAAAAAATTGATAAATTGGATTACAATACGTACATACTAAATAAAGAATAAATAAACTACTGAGATTGTCAAATTGAGGTTTGGGGATGGACAGGAACATGGATGCGTATTTCTTGACTTTCAGTCGGATGCGTACTTGTATAGGTATTGTCGTATTGCCGCGGTGCCGGATGCCGGATGGCCGGGCTGTCGCCTGCCTGCCAGACTGCTGTGTGGCGGCGACGGCGAGCCGGCAAGGGCCAAGGGGCAAGGAGCCGAGCGAGCGAGAAGGCCGACGGGCGGGCGAGGGCAACGAACCTACGAAGGAAACGTCAAAACGAGCGTGAGTCATGGCGCCGCTTCGCTTCGCGTATCCATCAGCGATCGCTAATTAGCTATATCTGGGTCGCCTAGCCCATCCTATTTCTTTTCCTTAATTCTTTTGTAATTTTTTACTTGCTTTTTGCTGGGCTATAGTATATGCATATACTTCATCATGTGCCCCCCCCCCCCGGGCCCTGGGCCGTCGCCCCGTCGCCCATGCCCCAGGGCCGGCCCTGGCCTAAATGGGGCTCTCTTTTGACTGGTGATTGTGCTACTTGTTGGACATGCCTGCATTCGACAGTTTTTTTACAAAGAACGTTTTCCTTGAATTGATATATTTTCCTCAAATTTGAATTGCTTACCACGAGTGCCACATGGTAAAATTGATAAATTGAAGTGATACAACCATACTAATAACATCTTCAATACCATACCTAACTTTTTCATGGATACCCAAAACTTGCCAATATGGATAGCATCTACAGCCGGACACCCAAAACCGCCTCAAAACGTCCGGGCGGACCGTCCGGTGAATGACCATTCAGAAAAAGCCGACCGACTCGGACGCCTCAAACCGCCCTCAAACGCCCAGGCTGTCTGGCGCCCCTCATATCCAGCCAAAATGTAGGGCAATAAGGGGTGGCTCGGGCGCGTCCACTACATCATCCCGACCAACCTGTGACCTGAAAAATATACCCTCCGATGAAACCTAGACCGCAGTTCGCTCAGTCCACTTCACTTTCTCCGTCCATTCCTCATCCCAATCCGTCATTTTCTCCCGCGTCCGGTCCATGGTGGATGACCACAGTAGCTCCGGCTCCGACGGCGACGAGAGCTACGTCGATGTGGCCCCTCTCCGCATTGGTTTGCGCCGCTCCCGTCTAGATCGGGGCAGCAGTAGTGGCAGCAGTTCGCGAAGCGATGTTGCCGGGCCGTCCCACCGTCGCAGTGTGGGTAACGTTGCCGGGCCGTCCCGTACGCCGCGCAGCACTGGGGCTGCGATGCCCGCTTCGCGCCATTGCAGGTACGCTACTCCCCCGCCACCACATCCCTTCTACCTCCGGAAGGTGTGCACAGGCACCATTGGGTGCGTGTGCCCTCGCCGGCGCCGGGCTGGTCGAGGACGCCCAATTAGGAGGCGCGGGCCGCATGGCGCGAGCGGCGACACGTCGGCGAGGCGCCGGGCAATCACGAGCGATGGTTGATCCCAAGGACACACTCATCACGTCCGTCCTTCGGCGCTCCCTGGCAACGGTGGAGTCGGATGCGCTGCGGCTCCAGCTCGGTATCGAGCTGTCGGAGCAAGCGGCGTCAGCGAAGGAGAAGGCGAAGAGGCACACGGTGGAGCAAGAGTGCTTTCTCTGAAGGCTTGCCAGGGAGCACATGGAGCTGTCGGACGACTCCGACGACGGATCAAGCTTCGACGACTACGACAACGACCCTCTGGCGGCCGACGCCTAGACCGACCGCCAAAGCTGCACCGCCGACCGCAAGGGGAAGGGGCGGCGAGGAAATGGTGATTTCCTCTGCCTTTTTCCGTTTAGTTTAGTTTTTTACGTATCTTTAGGGTACCGTCCAATTGAAACTGCATATTTTGGTTGTCCAATGATCGTTTATACTTGAATTATGCTAGATTTAAGTAGATTTGAAGTCGGTTGCGTTCATCTACGCAGGTTGACCGTCATACATGTATGTGCTGCATGGATATGAGGAATCAGATTTGAAATACACAGATGCAGACGCACCAAAATAAAAAGTGACTAGTCACTATCCACAAACATCGTTGGGTGCGCTCACGGACGTATAGGTGTCCGGATTTGGTAATCGCTTCCGTCTGCCGCCGCCGAAAGCCTTGACTCTTTACCGCTCGGAGAGCTTTGCAGCCACCCCGCCGCCCTCCACCGAGCAAGATTAAGACCCAGGCAACACGTCCACGTCCGGCATAGGCAGGCGCACCGCAGCAGTCCGGTATAAGAGCATCTCCAACCGTTGGCCCCTTCAGGAGGCATAAAAATCGCCGCTTGGGGTGAGCCGGTGGTAGAATCAACTCTGGGGTTGGTTGGGCATCCAACCGCCGCCCCAGGTCGCCCCCGGGCGCCGATATCAGCCCATTTTTGGCCTCTTTTCGGCCCACTTTCGATGAAATATGGCCCAATATGGGCAAAAAACGGTCAATATTCGGCGTGGTTTGGCGTTGAATTCTCAACATAAATATTTTTTATCACATAGTTCATCACAGAAAATCAAATAGTTCAACAAAATAGTGCAACAACAAATAGTTCAATACAAATTATATAGTTCAACAAATAAAAACTCATATTTCATCACACGTCGAGCTAGGCAGCGTCGCCCTTGATCCTCCATAGGTGCTCCACCAGATCCTACTGCAGTTGATGATGCACCTGTGTGTCTCGGATCTCCTGACGCATACTGAGGTAGGCAGTCCAGGTTGTCGGTAGCTGGTGATCAACTTCGGCTAGAGGACCCTGCCTGTAGTATGGTTCAGTGTACCGTCCATTGACCTCGAAGTTCATCGGAGGAGAATGACCTTCAACAAGCTTGGCAAAGACAGGGGAGCACTGCAGCACGTTGATGTCATTGTGAGTTCCTGACATACCAAGGAAGGAGTGCCAAATCCAAAGATCATGTGTGGCCACAGCCACAAGTACCACATTGCAACCGTCTTTGACGCCTTTGCACATCCCCTGCCAAGCAAATGGAAAGTTCTTTCATTTCCAATGCATGCAGTCGATGCTTCCAAGCATCCCAAGAAATCCTCTTACTGCATTCTGTGCTAGGATCCGAGCAGTGTCTTCCGCATTGGGTGTTCGCAAGTATTGCGGTCCAAACACTGCGACCACTGCTCGACAGAACTTGTAGAAACACTCAATGATGATGGACTCGGCCATTGCGCCCATAGTCGTCGAGTGAATCACTTGGAGCTCCGTATGCAAGCATCCTCATCGTTGTCGTGCACTTCTGGATTGAGGTGAATCCAAGTTTGCCGGTGCAATCCTTCTTGCACTTGAAGTAGCTGTCGAACTCTCGGATGGAATTCACAATCCTGAGAAAAAGCTTTCGGCTCATCCGATAACGGCGCCGAAATACTTTGTCGCCGTGCAGTGGAGCGTCGGCGAAGTAGTCGGAGTAGAGCATGCAGTAGCCTTCGAGATGATGCCGGTTCTTCGCTTTCATCCTCCCCGGCGCCGAGCCACCTCGCAGCGGCTTTTCATTGCTCGCCAGCAGGCCGGCGAGAGCGGCGAGGACCATGAGATGCTCCTCTTCCTGGACGTCGGCCTCGGCTTCCTCCTCCAGCAGCGCGGCGAGCGCCTCCTCGTCGTCCGAGTCCATTGCCGAGGCAGGCAAATCACCGAACACGTTGCGGGCGCGGTGGCGTGCACCTGCCGCTACACTGCCCCGCCGCGGCCGGAACACCGGGAAAATCGCCTAGCCGGTGCTGCAGAGGCTGCCTCAGCGAAACCTCTGCTCCTTTTCCTGCGGGGAATGGGCTATCTAGCGATGATGGGCGGTGGTCGGCGCGGGGTGTGGGAGGCGAATCTGGAAGATAGGCTTGACTTTTCGCCAAACGGTGTGGGCCAGATGTGCTTTTCCATTGCGCCGGAGCCCCCGAGCGCCGGGTTCGGCCTGCAATCGTTGGGCCCAAAAATGGGCTGAACCGTCGGATTTCGGCGTCCTGAGAGCACGACTGGGGCATTTTTTCGGCGCCGGCGCGGAAAAAGTCGCCGGGGAGGGGGGGGGGCTTTTGGGGGCGCGGTTGGAGATGCTCTAAGCTCCCGCCGCCGGCCACCCTCGGTGTACTGCCTCCCTTCTGCCCCCGAGCATCGTTTTTGCCACATTGTGAAGTAAACACCTGCTTTTTTTTTTGTCTACTTCCTCTATTGGATGCTCTAACCAACTTTAAGACCTAGTAGAAGTTCCTGTCCAGGAAAAGGATGTGCAACTACTGTTATGAATTGATTTTTGGCGTGACTTTGCTCTGTGTCGGTGTCCATGCTCGTTGCTTTTCGTTGCATGTATCAATCAGGTTCACTAACGTCCTGATGATCCAGCAGTTAACAACGGGAATCATATGTTCTTCTGTTCAGAGTATGGTCGAGTAGCTAGGCACGGTCGATCCATCGGGGTTCCAGGATTTTGGTGGCAATAGAAAGGCGTGTTTTGCTGCTGCCTTTCATTGAAGATAAGACAACTGCTCCGCAGACCAGGGAGAGACGACAACAAGGGAGAGATTGAGAACTGAGCTCAGTTGGCAAGATGCTGGAGTTCGCAGCCAGCCCATTAAAGTTTAAGTCTCGACTTGAGCGTTCGGTGCTCACGAAGTTTTCTTCTATAAAAAAATGCCCTGATTGGTCTTCTTTTTTAAGATGGTCAGATTGGTAGGCGGTCACTCTTAAAAGAAGAAGAAGAAGAGGACCATATTGATTGCGTCGATCGTTTGCGTTTGCATGTACTCTATGGACCATGCTGGTACGCGCCTTGGGCCTAAATGAGGCTGTATTTTTTACCAGTGCTGGTGCTATTCGTTTTATATGTCAGATTTTCTTTGATAAAGAATATTTACATGCGATCTGTATACTGAAGTGATACAACCGCACTAAGCGGATGTTAGGTCTATGCTTAGAACAACAAAGCCAACACATCCCAAAAATAAAAATATCTTCTTACAATGTAAGAATATATTTATTTTTCTTACAACAGCCTACACTGTGGAGGAGCCAGGTTTGAGACCAACACCAGTCCAAAAATTTGGCAACGTGAAAAACTTTGACATTATAATTCCGCCCAAACCTGATACGAAATCAACACAATAACACTCATAGCCATACACATCACACCGTAGACCATACACTTAGTAGACTCATACATCTTCTCCATTGTAACCCCCTCTCATGAGGTCCTTCACCATTAATAGAAATCCAAAGCGGAATGTAGGGTATTACCTTATCATGTGGGCCAAAACCTGGGTAACCCCTTGTGTGAGCTCCCTTCTAGTACTTTTGATATCGTTCCCCACCCTACCGAGGGTACTAACAGTTTCATATACCCTCAACAAACTAAGGCTAAAGAGATACATATGAACACATTCGAGGTTCTTACAATATGACAAGGCACGCCTGCACAAAAGGTCGTCCAATTGTTGTTTATTGAGTCTACCACCTAGTTAACAAAATCAAAATAGTACCCCATTCATTCCAACTAAAAGAAGTTTTACTTGGGACAAATTAGAATTTCAAGTAATTTGGAACGGAAGGTGTAATTCATTTATATTTGAAACTTTACGTCAACAAAGTCGACAGCCGATTGAACATGTGACGTGCACTAGGTCCAGGTCAAAGTTTCAGCTTCGCATGCATGCATGCATGGCCAGGACGACGGCAGACACTGTTCTCCGAGACAGGCAAGCTCTCCAACGACGCACGTTATGATTTGACACAGCAACCTTTACATAACTTAACCGGTCGGTCACTTTCCCGCCAACCCCGCAGCAATACCTCGATGATTAGGCACCCATCTCTTTCCCGTCGTAGAAAGGCAAAAACTTGGACAGCAAATTAAGATAACCATAACCAACTTCCTGGGAGCAGTAAACGTCACTGTTTTTTTTAAATGGTCACATAGCAGTTATGTACAGAGCTGCACACATTATGTGAGGAGAGGAAATCACGCCATAGCCCGGCGTGTTCCTTTACACTCTCGGTTTTGAGCCGAGGAGCCCATATAGTCATGTCATCAATAACAGCCCTAATGGAATCAGAAGTAGGAAGATCTATTCCTTAAAAAACTTTTTTGTTCTGTGCATCCCAAATCTTCCAGAGAACGATAAGGAACATGAAGGGGCGGACCGAAGTTGGCAACGCAGCCGGTAAAGTCGTGGTGAAGAGGTCCCCAATAGGCATGAAGCACGGGCGAATGGAGGTAGCCTGCCAAATCCTCCGAGCTGCCGGGCATGTGAAGAATAGGTGCTCGCGATCTTCAACCCGATGAGAACATCTTGGGCATGCTTCTGTATTCAGGATGCTCTTTTTATGCAAGTTCTTACGGGTGTTAAGGCGGTCGAGGTAGAAGAGCCATCCGAAGATCATAACTAATACCACAATACGTACTAATCAGGCTCATCTTGTACGAGAAATAGTGCAAATTAATACCCTTTTTTTTGCACCGTACTTGGATTAGGAATGGAATATGTATTAATAAGTCCTCCGATGTAGTAGGATCGTCCTAACAAACTTTAAGACCCAGCAGAAGTTGTTGTCCTCGAAAAGGATAGGCGGCTACTTCTATGATTGATTTTTTCCTTTTTTTTTGCATGACTCCCGAAACAAGAGGAAGAGAGCATTGCCTTTTTCTGGAGATGCATGGACAACTGCGAGGTCAACATGTGTTTATGCAACTTCTGGATGACCTTGTGGAACACATTTGGGTCCACACTGAAAATCGGTAAATTTTGCTTTTAGTTTATCAATTATGCACTATAAACAATATTTATGTTTGAACTCGCTACACTGTCCTCCTTGCTATAGTAGCCGAATCGTTACACTGGCATCACAGGACTATTTAGTACTCCCTCCGGTCCTTTTTACTCTGCATATTAGAATTATCTGAAGTCAAACTTCACAAAGTTTGACCGTATTTATATGAAAAAATATCAACATCTGCCATGCTAAAGTTATACAATATGAAACTTTAAGTCATGACAAATCTATTGATATTGATTTCAGATTGTGAATGTTGGTACTTTTTTCTATAAAGTTGGTCAAACTTTACGAGGCTTGACTTCAGCCAAATCTTATATGCGAACTAAAAAGGACCGGAGGGAGTACGAATAATTTGTATTCATGTGCACTAAACTATGTTTGACCAAAATGATCGATGTCTATGTATTTGCATGGATTTTTCTTTTTGAATTTTCACGGGGGGGGGGGGGGGGAGTTTTCCCCACCTGAATAATTTGTATAGATATGCGGACCAAAGGTCCTGATGAGGCATCGTACATTCACAAGGTCAAGAGAGAGAGAGGGAGGGGGGGAGGTCAAACCCAGCAGCAGGGGCTTAAACAGGATTGGAAAAACAGGGCAGCCAGGCATCCACCTCATGTTTTAGGGGGCGGGGCAGCCGAACACGCCAGAGCACCGCGTCGTCCTTGCACCGGCTGAGGAGCCCGGGGAGCGACGGGGGGGGGGGGGGGCTCTAGAAGACCACCGCATTCCGGTGCTTCCAAAGTTGCCAGCAGCAGAGCAGCAGGAAGGTGGGCCCCGACCCCGCCGGCACCCGAGGCGGCGGGGTGAGGAGGTGAAGCGAACGGATGGAGGTAGTCTCAAGGGAGCTCTTCCCGACCACAGTCCAGAAGCGTTGGGCGAACGCACACCCGAAGATGAGGTGATCAGCTGTCTCGAGGGGAGTGGAGCAAAGGGGGCACCCTGCTCCGGCAGCGTCGACAATGTGCTTGCGAAGGAGGACGTCCCTAATGTGGATCCTGGCCTGCACCAGAAGCCAAGCAAAGAAACGGACCCGGCTGGGGGCGAAGCTGCCCCAGACAAAGGCCTCGAAAGGCACCCCAAGCCCACCGAAGTGGCACAGCTGGTAGACGCTGCCGATGAGAGGAGTGAGCCCTTGGCACAGCCAGAGCGCAGCGACCGTTCGTCGGGCGACCCAGAAAGGGTCACGGCACCAACGATCCGAAGCAGCTCGGCACGCTCGCGCCCCCTAGCATGGTTTAGGCGCGGGACCAGCACCACATCGATGCCGAGACGCAGGACCTGGGCCACAAAGGCTTCCGGCGCAGTGGTGTGGGAAAACAGTGAAGGCAGCCGCCACACCAGGGCGCCTCCTGGGAGCCAAGCGTCCAACCAGAAGGCAGTGGTGCACCTGTCCCCCAACTGGACCGTGGAGATCGCCCTGTAGGTCGGCATGAGCCCCGCCAGGGAGGCCCAGTGGGAGCCAGGGGGGTCGACGCCACCAGCGGGGTGAGAGGGGAGCGCCCGATCTCGGACCAAACCCAAGTGGCCCATGGCGAGTCCTGTTGAGAGTGGAGGCGGTGAAGCAGCTTCAGCAGGAGAGAGCGGTTCTGGACCGGGAGAGCATGCACCCCCAGTCCTCCCTCGCTCTTGGGGCGGACCACCCGCTCCCAAGCAACAAGGCACTGGGCCTCCGACGCCCTATCCGCAGCAGCCCATAGGAAGGAGCACCGAAGAGCATCCAGAGCGCGCAGCACCGACGGCGGCAGCTCCATAGCCGCCATGATGTAGGTGGGCAGCGAGTCGAGGACGGCGTTGAGCAGGACAAGTCGACCCCCAAAGGAGAGGAGCTGCGCCCGCCATCCGGACATGTAACGCTCGGCCTTGGCGATGAGTGGGAGGAAGTCGTCCATCGTCAGCTTGCGGTTGGAGAGAGGAAGCCCAAGGTAGACCTGAGGAAAACTCTCCACTTGGCAGCCCAAGATATGAACCATGTCCTGAAGATCATCCTCGGGGACATGCATGGGTACCACCGTGCTCTTGTGGAAGTTGATGACAAGCCTAGTTGCCGCCGCAAAATCATCAAGGATGCTATTTGCATGGATTTGATACTTAGAAAAAAGATTGTGGTTGTGAATGCTTTATTTAAGTGTCCGTGGACGCATCCACGGTGTATAGGGCCTCGGATTAGCTACTCTCGGTTGTAGATGCCGTTAGGATCTAGCAGAAGTTCCTGTCCTCGAAAAGGATGGGCACCAACTACTTGTATGAATTGATTTTTAGCGTGACCCTTCTCTACCAGTAGCTGCTTTTCGTTCAGCGTACCACCATATATCAATCAGCGTACCTCTAGCGAATCAACCTGTGATTGAGTTGGTTAGGTGGACAGTGGTATCCCCAACCCACCAGGGTTCAAATCCTGGTGCTCGCATTATTTCTGAATTTATTTCAGGATTTACGGCGATGCACTTTCAGTGGGAGGAGACGTTCCCGTCGACGACGAGGCGCCTACGGTGACTTCGTAAATCTCAAGATGATATGCCGGCTCAGTCTCTCGGAGGTGCTCATAGGGATAGGGTGTGCGTGTGTGCGTTCATAGGGGTGAGTATATGCGCGTGTATATGAGCGCTTGTGTCTGTACTGATGCTAAAAAAATCAGCGTACCTCTAAAAAAAATCTGGTTATTGAGCAGTTAACACGGCAAAAAAAAAAACAGCGGGATTCCATGCATTGATCGCTTGCGTTTCCATGCAAAGCGCAGCTGGAGTCTTTGTTTAGGGCAGGCCGAAGCTGAAACTGGACCTGAAGCCAAATCCTATTAACATTTTTTCTTCAGTTTTCTAAACTGTAAAAACTCTGCGGACGTCAATGATTCCATCCCACGACCTCTCTCGTTCAATATTAGCGCCGATAGCCAACAGATCCACCAAACTTACTTGACTTGTTACATCCTTTTTCTTCTTTCCCCATTTATTTCGTTATTTTTTTTTCTACTTTCCGTTTTTTCTATTTTTTTCAAATGCGTGAACTTTTTTTATATTGAAGAACTTTTTCGAATTGGTGAATTGTTTTTTAAAATCTGTGAACATTTTATAAAATTAATGGACTGTTTCAAATTCATGGATTTTTTTATCAAAATCAATGAACTTTCTTCAAATCCGTGAACTTATTTTTAATTCGTTAACTACTTTTATCAAAGTTGATGATTTTTTTCTTCAAATCCATGAAATGTTTTTATCAAAATGAATGAATTTGTTTTCAAAATGGATGAACTTTTTTTATTTTTGTGAACATTTCTTTAAAATTGCGTGAATTTTTATTCAAAATAGATGACCTTTAAACTTCGTGAATTCTTGTCCAAATTTGCGTTTTCTTTTTCCAAATAATTTGTGCTGGGACTGAGACATGGGTTAAATAAATCGGATTTTGGATAGAGCATAACGAAGTTATCATGCCTCAGTGGTTGTAGTGTGAATTCCGTCGTCAATGGAATGTGGGTTCGAAGCCCACATATTGCAAGTTTTTCTTGCCTTTTGTTCTTTGAACCTCTGGACGCTTGTTGCTGTGCCGGCCCACTACCGCGCGCCTTCTAACGCTAACTGGGCTAAGCGCCGCTTAGAGCATCGAAGAGGAACACTCGGATCGGAAGCCCACCACCGGCCTCACCCACCCCGACTGGGCCGACCCATTGGCAGCTTTGTGAAACGAGTCAGTGCCCTAGATCGAGCTAGGCATTGTAACGACTCGGCTACTATAGCAAGCCGACAGTGTACCAAGCTTTTTCTTCAGGTAGTTTTTTATTTGGCATTTCTTTTCATCTATTTTTAGCATAAAAATATTTTTAAGGAAATATTTTCGGAAATTTTGAGCCTATTTTTTTTTAAAAAATACGTACTTATTTGAAAAAGTGATTTGCGAAAGGACAAACATTTTTCTGAGAAATCATGAAAACATTTTATAAGGACCGTGAACAAAATTTTGAAAACAAAAAACATTTAAAAAATTCAATGTTCTTTGAGAAAAAAGAACATTTTTAATACTACTTTTATCGCAAGTAAATATTACCTAAAAATGCAACATTTTATGATGGAATGTGAACCTCATTTTTTAAAAAGTTTTAAACATTTCTAATGACTTTTCATTGTTTGAAAATCTGATATTTTTTGAAATTTGGAAAAAATTGTCAAACACGAAATCTTTTTCAAAAACTTGAATATTCTCTAAAATTGTTGGAACAATTTTGGAAAACGTGAATCTAGAAAAATATGCAGAAAGAAATTTGGAAAAGGCGAAGAGAGAGAAACTGAGAAATGTAAAAAAAGAAGGAAATTTGTGAACAAAAGAAACAACAAATAGGAAAAACTGGACCGAAAGTTTCTAGATGGTTCCAAAACCGATAAAAATAGCACCCGAACTGATCAGCCTAAAAACTTTAATTGACTGAGGATTCTTCACTTTTGAAACAAGTACAATAGCTGTATCATTGATATCTGCTGCCACAATCCTGATATTAAAGAATGATTGATAGCTCGAATAATATCCTTCTAGATCAAGCCCCAGTTCTCTGAAAGAATCTGCCGGAAAACCATCTTGAACTGGAGCTTTTAATGGTCCAATCTGGAAAAGGACATCACTAATTTCTTTCTGAGAAAAATGGTTTACGCTGGTCAGCGTTCATACCATCATTCACAAGTGAACACACAAGAGAAAGAATATAAGAGGGATCCACATTAGCATCACAAGAATAAAGCTGCTTAAACTATGTATTAGTAATCATTTTATGTACTAAGCTCTTCAATGTAATAAGTATTAACTAGTGGTGTACTGGCTCATCGAGTTGGGGAGGGGGGGGGGGGGGGGGTGTGGCTGGGCTCACATATCGATTTCCATTCATGCATATGGAAAATTTGAAGATATTTGCGGAAAAGAACTTATGGCTATATTTGGGCAGTTTTACGCGTACACAAAAGAGCTAGCTTAGTGCGACGGAGAGAAAATGACAGGCAAGGTGCCTCACATTTTTATCTTTGGCAGTTTATGCGTACACAAAAGTAAAAGAGCTAGGCACTAGAGTTCCTCCCGAGATTCCTCACAGTCTATTGACCTAAACAGGCCCGGTCCTGATATTTAAGGTGCCCGAGACGAGAGTAGAAATAGGGCCCTTAAAATAGTTGTACTTTCCTGAGATAATACAAAACCAGTAGCAATATGTCATCATCATTATGGTTTACTGAAAGCAGATCATCCATCCATGGAGTACATATGAATAACTCTGTGGCTTGGCCACTAGAATGTGGGAACATCCAATCGTGTCAATGACCCCACGTACTACAACTTAGAGCTAGAAAGGAAGCACACAAACCCAACAAAATGTTGCCCCAAGAAAGCAATCTCTTTATAAGAATGGAATCCCAACAAGTCAAATCGAGGCTCATTTTCAAATATATGTGAGTCTTCTCGGCCTCTTATATAGATGCCCCTTCTTTTACTCAATCATCAATGTCTCTATTGTTATCAGAGCCGAAGCCATGATATTTTATGATCGTCTGCGCCCAAATATGACCAGCACGGTGTAAGTTCCATTACTTGGTAATCTCTTCTTGTCTATTAACTCAGAAGTAGTGTCGCTCAATTGAGGGTTTGAGGATAGCCTCATGCTTTAGTGTCCACTCTGTCGTTGGACATGAGTCGGATGCTTCATGAAGTACCCATACTCCGATTTGGTGTCTACAGAGAGCAGTGTAAGGCCAACTCCATCGCGCGATCCTAAACGGACGTCCGTTTTGTCCTGTTTTTGTCCCTTTGGATAGGGATTTGGGGTCGTGTCCGGGCCTGTCCTGGGATGCGGTGGCCGTCCGCCCAGCGTGCGGCCGCATCCTTTTGCCCCATCCTGTCCGTCAGGGCCACGAATTGCCCAAATTTGCATTAAAACTAGTTTCAAACCCAAATATTTGTCTGAAAATTAAAATAGTTTTACAACCCAATTGAAATTGTCTTGACTGAACATAAAATGGACAAATACATTTATTGGTTGCCAACGTGATCCCACACGTGCTCAACCAAGTCATTTTGAAGATTCACATGAGTGTGCCAATCACGCATTTCACGGTGGAATTGGGCAAACTGTTCAAATGTGGCCGGGTCTTGGTGCAGGGGCTCAATATTTTCACCTTGATAATCAAATCCTTGGTCGAAGATACTCTCATCATGTTCGTCCTCGACGATCATTTTGTGCATGATCACACAAGCAGTCATCACCTCCCAAAGCTTCCTTTGATCCCATGACAGTGCAGGGTTTCGAACGATACCCCACCGGGATTGAAGCACACCAAAAGCACGTTCCACATCCTTTCTAACACTCTCTTGCATTTGGGCAAATCTCTTTCTCTTCTCACCTTGGGGTTTCGAGATTGTCTTCACAAAAGTTGACCACTGAGGATATATACCATCTGCTAGATAGTATCCCTTGCTGTAATGGTGGCCGTTGATCTCAAAGTTGACAGGTGGGGAGTGGCCTTCTGCAAGCCTCGCGAAGACTGGAGAACGCTGCAGCATGTTGATATCATTGTGAGAACCTGCCATGCCGAAGAAAGAATGCCATATCCAAAGATCTTGTGATGCCACCGCTTCTAATATGACAGTGCACCCGTTAACATGCCCCTTGTACTGGCCCTGCCAAGCAAATGGACAGTTCTTCCATTCCCAGTGCATACAATTTATGCTGCCAAGCATACCTGGAAAGCCTCTAGCTGCGTTGGTCGCCAACAATCTCTCTGTATCAGCGGCAGTTGGCTGCCTCAAGTACTCTGGGCCAAAGACCTCGATCACAGCCTGGCAAAACTTGTACATTGACATCAGACATGTTGTCTCACTCATACGCACATACTCATCCACCAGATCGCCTGGAATTCCATATGCAAGCATGCGGATGGCCACGGTGCATTTCTGGTAGGAGGAAAATCCAAGCTTGCCAAGGGCATCCGTCTTGCACTCGAAGTATGGGTCATGAGCAACCACTCCCTCTCGGATACGATTGAACACATGCCTGGCCATACGAAAACGGCGACGAAATTTATCCGGCCTGACGAGCGGGGTGTTGGCAAAGTAATCTGCATAGAGCAGGGCGTGGCCTCTCTCCCTGTTGCGGTTCAGGTTGGGAGCACGGCCAGGGACTGACCCCCTGTACCGAGGAAGCTGCCGTTGAATATGGTCGTGAACGACCAGTGCGGCCACCACAAGATCGTCATCATCCGAGGACGAATCGTCCGATGAACAAAGGAAGTGATGGTAGAAAAACTCGTCCCCACTGTCCATACCTTTGTTGGCAAAAGGTCAAACACCTTGCGCTCGTGGTGGCGAAGAGGCCGCGATGATCACCTCGACGCAGCAGGGTGGTTGCGGCCGGCTACAGGCCGCTCTGGAGCTCTCGTCGGAATCTGCCTCGGCCGCTGTGGTACGTCGCCGGCAGTCGTGTCCCCTCTGCCACCGGCAAGGACGGCGAGGGCCAAACCTCCTCCGATCGACGACCAAAACTACGGCGAAAGCGCGGGCGTGGTGGCGGCCATGTCGAGACGTGGTTTGGTACAGACGGCGGGGGGCTGCGCGGTGAGGAGGCGGCCGGAGAATAGTGGCGGCGCCGGCGGCGGGGCGGGGCGGGGAGAGAGGGTGAAGCGTTGGGAGCGGAGGGACTGCTAGTGTCCCCGACAGGCGGGCCACGGGGGAGGGGGGGGGGACAAGGGCGTGCGTCGAGGCCGTCCGCGCGCGTCCGTTTCACCCCAAACCGAGCGCAACTTTGGGCCGGGGATGGGTCGAAAGCGGACGGAATCCGGACATTTGTCCGTTTGCGCCCGTGCGCTGGGCCGTCTCGTTTGTCCTTTTTACCCCAAACGGACGGGAGCGTACAGGATAGGGTCGCGCGGTGGAGTTGGCCTAATAGATCCCTTGCCTCGATTTTCGAAAATAGACAGATGGTATAATACCCCCAGTATCTCATGACCACAGACCCGTGACAAAAGTATCGGATTTGGGGATTTTGATAACTAGATACTTCTGTTCTTACAATGGCAACCTATGGTACAACCAGGCACGAGGACAAAATAATAATAAATTACTTATAGCATTGCAATGCAGGCAAAAGGTACAAATTTGACCTCAAGGCAAAACTATTTCACAAACTAAATTATTTTTGAATGTATTTCACCCAGCTGACCTATAATTTGTACCACCTGACAGCAAGGCGCTGCACTCTATTGTTAAATGAAAAAAACACGTCTAGACCACGCAGTCTGAATGATTGTGGGTGGTTTAAGATTCTGCAGCATTCGTGTCCCATATACACCACGTTGGCTAACGGGCGCCCTGATGTCTCTCCTTCAACAAGAGGGGTAGGAAAACCCTTGCTGAAGGGAGGCCCAGACGGGTCGACCCAGGAGCTTAGGAGGCAACAGCATTCCTTTTATGTTTCTGTTTTTCTTTATTTTTTGTTTTTGTTTATACTTTACAATATTATATATATAATGTTGACGAAGCATTTGAAAAATGTTAAATTCTATCGAAAAATGTTTATCATGTATACGCAAAATGTATAAACTATATGTATAAAAAATTGATCTTGTATTAAAATGATAAAATGTGTATAGAAAAAATGTTGGAAAAAATTTGATCTTATAAACATAGGGCGTGGCAGTGCGGTGCGGGGCTCTGGCACGGCTACACGCGTGATGGCATGGCGGCACCGATGTAGCAGGCCCAAGGCGGCGTGACCGTGTGGAATGGGAGGTGTGTGCATGACAACGAGGAGGCGGCGGCTACAGGGGCGGCACCTAGATCTGGCGGCGGTGTCCTTCTGTCGTGGGATCTCGTCGGTTGACGCGGGCTGCAATAGCATGGGTCAGAGGCTCCGAGTAACCGGCCGATGATGGCGGTGGCTGATGCTAGCTAACGAGGGATGCTTGATCTGAATTGTGTTGGGGAACGTAGCATGCAATTTTAAAAATTTCCTACGCTCACGCAAGATCTATCTAGGAGATGCATAGCAACGAGAGGGGGAGAGTTTATCCACGTACCCTCGTAGACCGAAAGAAGAAGCGTTTGACAACGCGGTTGATGTAGTCGAACTTCTTCTCGTTCCGACCGATCAAGCACCGAACGTACGGCACCTCCGAGTTCTGCACATGTTCAGCTCGATGACGTCCCTTGAATACTTGATCCAGCAAAGTGTCGAGGGAGAGTTCCATCAGCACGACGGCGTGGTGATGGTGATGGTGAAGTGATCCGCGTAGGGCTTCGCCTAAGCACTACATGAATATGATCGGAGGCGTAAACTGTGAAGTGGGGCGCCGCACATGGCTAACAATGTTTGTTGTGTGTTCTAGCGGTGCCCCCCACATATATATAGGTTGGAGGGGAGGAGAGGCAGCCAAGGGGGCGCCCAAGTAGGAGGAATCCTACTTGGGGTCCTCCCAATTTGGCCTCCCCCTTTCCTATTCCTATTCGGAGTAGGAAGGGAAGAGGGGGAAGGGGGAATCATATTCCCTTTTTCCTTTCCTTCTCCAATTTGGCCAGCCCATATGGGGGGGGGGGGGCGCATCAGCCCCTTAGTGGCTGGTGTGTTCCCCTCTTGCCCCATTAGGCCCATATAGCTTGCCGGGGATTGCCTGGAACCCCTTTCGATGATCCGATACGTATCCGGTACCCCCAGAACACTCCCGGTGTACGAATACTATCGTCCTATATATGAATCTTTACCTCTCGACCATTTCGAGACTCCTCGTCATGTCCGTGATCTCATCCGGGACTCCAAACAACATTTGGTCACCAAATCACGTAACTCACATAATACAATATCGTTATCGAACGTTAAGCGTGCGGATCCTATGGGTTCGAGAACTATGTAGACATGATCGAGACACCTCTCCGATCAATAACCAATAGAGGAAACTGGATGCTCATATTGGTTCCTACATATTCTACGAGGATCTTTATCAGTCAAATCGTAATAATGACAACATACATTATTCCCTTTGTCATCGGTATGTTACTTGCCCGATATTCGATCATCGATATCTTCATACCTAGTTCAATCTTGTTACCGGCAAGTCTCTGTACTCGTTCCGTAATGCATCATCCCACAACTAACTCATTAGTCACATTTCTTGCAAGGCTTATCATGATGTGCATTACTGAGAGGGCCCAGAGATACCTCTGTGATACTCGGAGTGACAAATCCTAATCTCGATCTATGCCAACCCAACAAACACCTTCGGAGATAATTGTAGAGCATCTTTATAATCACCCAGTTATGTTGTGATGTTTGATAGCTCACAAGGTATTCCTCCGGTATCCGGGAGTTGCATAATCTCATAGTTAAAGGAATATGTATAAGTCATGATGAAAGCAATAGAAATTAAACTGAATGATCATAATGCTAAGCTAATGTATGGGTCTTGTCCATCACATCATTCTCCCAATGATGTGATCCCATTTATCAAATGACAACACATGTCTATGGTGAGGAAACTTAACCATCTTTGATTAACGAGCTAGTCTAGTAGAGACTTACTAGGGACACGGTGTTTTGTCTATGTATCCACACATGTATCAAGTTTCTGGTTAATAAAATTCTAGCATGAATAATAAACATTTATCATGATATAAGAAAATATAAAATAACAACTTTATTATTGCCTCTAGGGCATATTTCCTCCAGTCTCCTACTTGCACTAGAGTCAATAATCTTGTTCACATCACCATGTGATTTAACACCAATAGTTCACATCTTTATGTGATTAACACCAATAGTTCACATCGCCATGTGACCGACACCCAAAGGGTTTACTAGAGTCAATAATCTATTTCACATCGCTATGTGATTAACACCCAAAGAGCACTAAGGTGTGATCATGTTTTGCTTGTGAGAGAAGTTAAGTCAACGGGTCTGCCACATTCAGATCCGCATGTATTTTGCAAATTTCTATGACTACAATGCTCTGCATGGAGTTACTCTAACTAATTGCTCCCACTTTCAATATGTATCCAGATCAAGACTCAGAGTCATCCAGATCGGTGTCAAAGCTTGCATTGACGTAACTCTTTACGACGAACTCTTTATCACCTCCATAACCGAGAAACATTTTCTTAGTCCTCTTTAGGTACCTAAGGATAATTTTGACCGCTGTCTAGTGATCTACTCCTGGATCACTATTGTACCCCCTTGCCAAACTCATGGCAAGGCACACAATAGGTCTGGTACACAGCATGGCATACTTTATACAACCTATGACCGAGGCATAGGGAATGCCTTACATTCTCTCTCTATATTCTGCCGTGGTCGGGTTTTGAGTCTTACTCAACTTCACACCTTGTAACACTTTCTTTGACTGATCCATTTTGAACTGCTTCAAAACTTTATCAAGGAATGTGCTTTGTAAAAGTCCTATCAAGCGTCTTGATCTATCTCTATAGATCTTGATGCCCAATATATAAGCAGCTTCACCGAGGTCTTTCATTGAAAAATTCTTATTCAAATATCCTTTTTATACTATCCAGAACTTCTATATCATTCCCGATCAATAATATGTCATCCACATATAATATCAAAAATGCTACATGGCTCCCACTCACTTTCTTGTAAATACAGGCTTCACCATAAGTCTGTATAAAAAACCAGATGCTTTGGTCACCTCATCAAAGCATATATTCCAACTCCGAGATGCTTGCACCAGTCCGTAGATGGATCACTAGAGTTTGCACACTTTGTTAGCACCTTTACGATCGACAAAACCTTCTGATTGCATCATATACAACTCTTCTTTAAGAAATCCATTAAGGAATGCAGTTTTTGACATCCGTTTGCCAGATTTCATAAAAAGTGGCAATTGCTAACATGATTCGGACAGACTTCAGCACCGCTACAAGTGAGAAAATCTCATCGTAGTCAACACCTTGAACTTGTCAAAAACCTTTTGCGACAAGTCGAGATTTTTAGATAGTAACACTATTATCAGCATCCGTCTTATTCTTGAAGATCCATTTATTCTCAATGGCTTGCCGATCATCGGGCAAGTCCACCAAAGTCCACACTTTGTTCTCACACATGGATCCTATCTCAGATTTCATGGCCTCAAGCCATTTATCGGAATCTGGGCTCATCATCGCTTCCTCATAGTTCGTAGGTTCGTCATGGTATAGTAACATGACTTCTAGAACAGGATTACCGTACCACTCTGGTGCGAAACGTGCTCTGGTTGACCTACCAGGTTTGGTAGTAACTTGATCTGAAGTTTCATGATCATCATCATTAGCTTCCTCTCTAGTTGGTGTAGGCATCACGAGAACGGATTTCTATGATGAGTTACTTTCCAATTCGAGAGAAGGTACAATTACCTCATCAACTTCTACTTTCCTCCCACTCACTTCCTTCGAGAGAAACTCCTTCTCTAGAAAGGATCCACTCTTAGGAACAAAGATCTTGCCTTCGGATCTGTGATAGAAGGTGTACCCAACAGTTTCTTTTGGGTATCCTATGAAGACATATTTCTCCGATTTGGGTTCGAGCTTATCAGGTAGAAGTTTTTTCACATAAGCATCGCAACCCCAAACTTTAAGAAATGACAACTTAGGTTTCTTGGCAAACCATAGTTCATACGGTGTCATCTCAACGGATTTAGATGGTGCCCTATTTAACATGAATGCAGTTGTCTCTAATGCATAGCCCAAAAATGATAGTGGTAAACCGGTAAGAGACATCACAGATCGCACCATATCCAATAAAGTACGGTTATGACGTTCAGACACACCATTATGCTGTGGTGTTCTAGGTGCGTGAGTTGTGAAACTATTCCACATTGTTTTAAATGATGGCCAAACTCGTAACTCAAATATTCACCTCCATGATCAGATTGTAGAAATTTATTTTCTTATTATGATGATTCTCCACTTCACTCTGAAATTCTATGAACTTTTCAAATGTTTCAGACTTGTGTTTCATTAAGTAGATATACCCATATCTGCTCAAATCATCTGTGAAGGTCAGAAAATAACGATACTCGCCGTGAGCCTCAACACTCATCGGACCACATACATCGGTATGTATTATTTCCAATAAGTCAGCGGCTCGCTCCATTGTTCCGGAGAACGGAGTCTTAGTCATCTTGCCCATGAGGCATGGTTCGCAAGCATCAAATGATTCATAATCAAGTGATTCCAAAAGTCCGTCCGCATGGAGTTTCTATATGCGCTTTACACCAATATGACCTAAACGGCAGTGCCACAAATATGTTGCATTATCAGTATCAACTTTGCATCTTTTGGCATCAATATTATGAATATGTGTATCACTATGATCGAGATTCAATAAACCATTTATATTGAGTGTATGACTATAGAAGGTTTTATTCATGTAAACATAACAATAATTATTCTCCGACTTAAATGAATAGTCGTATCACAACAAACATGATCCAATCATATTCATGCTCAACGCAAACATCAAATAACATTTATTTTAGGTCCAACACCAATCCTGAAGGTAGAGGGAGTGTGCGATGGTGATCTTATCAACCTTGGAATCACTTCCAACACACATCATCACTTTGCCCTTAACTAGTATCTGTTCATTTTTTAACTCCCGTTTCGAGTTACAAATCTTAGCAACTGAACCGGTATCAAATTCCCAGGGGCTACTATGAACACTAGTAAAGTACACATCAATAATGTGTATATCAAATATACCTTTGTTCACTTTGCCATCCTTCTTATCTGCTAAGTTGTTTTGGGGGGGCAGTTGTCGGTGTCAAAACCGACCGATCTCGGGTAGGGGGTCCCGAACTATGAGTCTGAGGATCGAAGGTAACAGGAGGCGGGGGACACGATGTTTACCCACGTTTGGGCCCTCTTGATGGAGGTAATACCCTACTTCCTGCTTGATTGAATTTGTTGAGTATATGGGTTACAAGAGTTGATCTACCACGAGATCGTAATGGCTAAACCCTAGATGTCTAGCCTGTATGATTGTGATTGCCTCTACGGACTAAACCCTCCGGCTTATGTAGACACCGGAGGGGCCTAGGGTTGTACAGAGCCGGTTTACAGAGAAAGGAATCTTCATATCCGAACGCCAAGCTTGCCTTCCACGCCAAGGAGAGTCCCATCCGGACACGGGGGGAAGTATTCTATGTTGTATCTTCACGGCCCGCCAGTTTGGCCCATGTCACATAGCCCAGACGCCCGGGGACTCCCTAATCCAGGACTCCCTCAGTAGCCCCTGAACCAGGCTTCAATGACGATGTGTCCGGCGTGCAGATTGTCTTCGGCATTGCAAGGCGGGTTCCTCCTCCGAATACTCCAAAGTAGTTGATAAAAAATGACTATATCCGGCTCTGTACAATAGTTACAACCCAGAACCACAAGGGTAAATAATTAAACAAAAACAGGTCATGTCTTCTGATGGCTTTTCCAGTGAGGCATCGTGTTCCAGCCTCATTATCATTTTGAACCCCTTTTTAATCTCCTGCTACGCGTTTCGAGACGCGGTCTTCATTGACACGTCTCGTCAAGCAGAGATCGTGTCCCCTTAGTGCGGGATTCTCATCAATACGGGTTTGGGTAATCCAACCGTGCCGTTAGCACGACCCCTCGGGAATAGGCAAGTTTTAAGGCTCGTGCGGGGGATGCTCGATATTCACTGCCTTTATAAGGAGATAAGGATCCACCTTTTTACACCATGCCTTCTCCTCCACTGCCCTTCCGTCCCCGAGCTCTAGCACCCAGGTCTTGATCTCTTCTATCGCCACTAAACACTCCAGCCATGTCCGGATCTGGAGCACAGGGTGTCGGTGTCAAAACCAGCGGATCTCAGGTAGGGGGTCCCGAACTGTGCGTCTAAGGCGGATGGTAAAAGGAGGCAGGGGACACGATGTTTTACCCAGGTTCGGGCCCTCTTGATGGAGGTAAAACCCTACGTCCTTCTTGATTATTCTTGATAATATGAGTAGTACAAGAGTTGATCTACCACGAAATCAGTGAGGCTAAACCCTAGAAGCTAGCCTATGGTATGATTGTGTGTTGTCCTATGGACTAAAACTCATCGGTTTATATAGACACCGGAGGGGGCTAGGGTTACACAGAGTTGGTTACAGGGAAGGAGATCTACATATCCGTATTGCCAAGCTTGCCTTCCACGCCAAGGAGAGTCCCTTCCGGACACGGGACAAAGTCTTCAATCTTGTATCTCCATAGTCCAACAGTCCGGCCAAAGGATATAATCCGGCTGTCCGGATACCCCCTAATCCAGGACTCCCTCAGTAGCTCCTGAACTAGGCTTCAATGACGATGAGTCCGGCGCGCAGATTGTCTTCGGCATTGCAAGGCGGGTTCCTCCTCCGAATACTTCATAGAATATTTTGAACACGAGGATCGTGTCCGGCTCTGCTAAATAAGTTCCACATACCACCGTAGAGGGAATAATATTTACACAAGTCTAATCTGCTGACGTTCCCCGTAGTGTGACATCACACCACAGCCAGGTCTTTATTTGAATCGTTTTTCATAACCTGTCTCAGTGTGTTTCGCGAGGCGGTTTCCTTGGCACGTCTTGTTGAAGCAGAGATCGTGCTCCCTTATTACGGGATTCCCATTAATACGGACGTGGGTAACCCAACCACGCCATCAATTACGGTGCTTGGGGGATAAGCAAGTTTTACCAGGCTGGTGGGGGCGCATAGTTTTGTCCGCCCTTATAAAGGGATAAGGTCTCACCTTTCTCTACCCACGCCTTCTTCCTCCTTGCTCATCCATTCTCGCGCACTCAAGCTCCAGCGCCCAAGTCCACATCCTTCTCCTCAACACTCTCCAAACATGTCTGGAGCGGGAGGCAAGTGGATGGCCTCCTCCGTCACGGAGGGACACATCAAAAAACTACGTGGAGACGGATACTTAGTCGCGGATATCGCGCACCGGCTGCCAGCCACGGGGCAGATCGTCCCTACCCCGGAACCTCACGAAAGGGTGGTTTTCCTCCCCCACTTCGTCCGCGGACTGGGGTTTCCCCTCCATCCATTCGTCCGCGGCCTTATGTTCTATTATGGGCTGGACTTTCATGATCTGGCCCCGAATTTCATCCTCAACATTTCGGCGTTCATCATCGTGTGCGAGGCTTTTCTCCGCATTCGGCCCCACTTCGGCCTATGGCTGAAGACCTTCAATATCAAGCCGAAGGTAGTAGGCGGCCAACAAGAGGAATGCGGCGGAGCCATGGTGGGCAAAATGCCCAACGTTACATGGCTCAAGGGCTCCTTCGTGGAGACCATAAAGGGGTGGCAATCGGGGTGGTTCTACATCACCGAGCCACGCGACACCAACTGGGTGGCGGCCCCCGAGTTTCGATTCGGAATCCCCACGCGGCTCACTTCCTGGAAGGAGAAGGGCCTGTCTTGGGGCTCATCGATGGAGCTGGACAGACTCCAGAAGTGTATCTAGAACATGACAAGCAAGAAACTTAAGCTTGTCAACATAGTCCAGGTCATGCTCTTCTGCCGGATCCTCCCGTGTCAACAACGGGCTTTCAACTTATGGGAGTTTGACCCAGCCCAGCACCAGACTCTGCGCGAGCTCTTCGACACGATGCATAAGGACGTCTAGAAGGTGCTGTTCAAAGGCGCCGAGGTCCCCCCTTCTCTTACCGAGGGCCGTGGGCTAAGCACGAAGCGCCCTGCGAATCCGGTAAGCTCTGTACACCGGGCAGAGTATTTATTTCCCATAGCTTAACCATGTGCGGGGTCTGAGCTCCCATGCCTTTGATAGGACTGGGTGGAGACATCGGAGCAGATTAACTGTCCGGCCCCTCTGCCCGAAGACCCTGCAGACGCTCTCCTGACGGAGATGCGGACTCCGGCTCCTTATGAGGTGCCGGAGAAGACCAAGAAGAAGGCCACGGGAACCCGAAAGAGTTCCCGTCGCCAGGTGGTATCGGACACATCGTCCGATAACTCCGAGACGCACTCCTCCCATGAAAACGAGGAGAAGGAAGATGAAGATTCTCCCCCTCCAGCCGGGGGAGACAAGAAAAGGAAGGCCGCCCCAACCGGGGAGGCCGAAGGGTCCAAGAAGGGAAGGACTCTCCTTCCGGACTGCTCCACCACCGCCGCCGATGGTGAATACGAGTGGCTACTCAGGGCCAAGCCCCTGGCGAAGTCGTAAGTATTCGGATACTAGAGTAACTCATAGCATACTTTTGTTGCACTGCTTCTGCTAACGTCGAATATGATTATGCAGTCTGCCCCAAGCCCGTATCGACGTATCCTCGTCGGACGGTTCCTTGGACTCGTCGGACATGAATAGTGATACACTGCCAACCGCCTCTTCTCCTTGCCCTGCGGACAATGCCGATGTATTGTCTCAAGGGGCACCGAGCCGGGGGGAGATAGTCCTGGAGGCGCCTCAAGGCGACCTTCCGGACTCCAGGAGCAAAGGGAGCAAGGCTCCCAGGGGCTCCAAGTTCGGCCCTCAGCCGAACACCACGCCGGAACCTCTAGTGGTTCCGGACTCGGGCAGGCGGCCCCCTTCCAAGAGGGGCAAGACGTCCGTGCCGGTGACCTCTGTCCATCCAGAGGCACCGGACGACCTGCTGGGAGCGCTTCACGGCGCTTCCATTGACGAAGAGCACCCCACTATTATGAGTGTGGTGATCAAGAAGGTTCAGTCCGCCAAGAGCGGACTGACTGAAGCCTGTGCCAGCCTTCTAACAGGCTTTGAAGTAAGTATTTAAAATATAGGAAAAATATTACCACATAGACAGTAGCCCCTGATGCTCTGTTTGGTCTTCACAAAGAAAAGCCGAATAGAGGATCAAATAATATCTGTAGGAGTCTAATATAAGTATGTATGTATGCATATGCAGGCTTCGTTGCTGACCTCTGCCGCACTGACTGCGGAGGTCACCGCACTGAAGCAGAACCTCGAGCGGTCCGAGAAAGAGCTCGGCCTTGCCAAGAGGCAGCTCGAGGAGAACAAAGGTAAGTAATACCTTGTCTATATAAAAAAGAAAATATGGTTGCGAAATGACAGGATCATCATGAATGTGCCAGGGGCCACAACCGAAGTGGCGACCCTGTAATTTTTGAATGAACTTGCTCGTGTGATCCTGTATTATGAAAACTTGTTCATATGCGCTATGCAACACTTGTTTGAATTTAAAATATTACCTTCTGTGCGGCTGTTTATTAAATCTGAGAGATGGCCAGTCGTCGGCTTCTGCCCCCATGCCCTGAGTGCTGGGGTGTTCGGGATAAGTCTGAGCACTCTTTTTCCCATTGTTGGGTCCTTCGAGGGAGGTGCTCAGCACAACAAACAAGGCAATTGGACTATAATGCTTTATCACTCTCACTTAGCCATAGAAGTCTACAATTTTAAATTTTGGCGAAGCCCCTAGTATTCGGAAGGCCGAATTCAGGGCGCTATACACGCCTTAAGCCGGACAAAGCCGACTCCTCGCTCTAAGTGGCATAAGTATTTAGGGATTCAAGACCTCTCGAACAGCGACCAACTCTCGCCTTATCATGATAGTCAGTTTTAGATTTCTCTACTAAGGTGCTTGCCCAGATGAACCGGGGCACAATCACAGTAGTTCTCCCAGTGCTACCTTAGCCGATATAGCGGAACGTAAGTTACCAAAACATGGGAGCCGGGCAAACCCAACTATTGACCCAAGACATGATTCGGAGCTGATGCATATAATGCTATAAGTTCTGGGTGCCGCACTGTTGAAAGTGTCCGGACTTCTCACGCCGTATCTTGAATGAAGTACCATGGTACGGGTGCTGAATATATATAACCTGAGGAATGGTATTTGAAACAAGTATTTCACTCGTTAGCAGAGACCACCTGGGAGTATCGTGGTGCGACGTAGCTTTCTGCCTCCTTGGTTGTTGTATCGTGTGTCCGGTAATCGTACTTCCAGGCGGGGTTTCTAGAGATTAAAGTCCTGAAAGAGAGAAAAATAACAAAGCGGGAAGCCCCTAGTGCGGTTGAGCCGCGTCTTGGGGCGTGTCGTAGTCGTGCCCTCCCCACCTGTGCCCATGGTATTTTCAATGTGTAATTATGTACGCGTGGCATGGATTTCGCCGTTTGGCTGGGACTGGGGTGGGGGCCGCATTCATTGGAGATTTAAATGACCATGTTCATTGCAAAGTTCACAAGTATGGCGAAGAAATTTTAAATTTTCAGCACAAACATCTAACCTCTCTTGCAACCATTTGGTTTCTAAATACTTATGCCTCTTACAAAATCTATCTTCCCTATTTGGTGTGTATTTGCAAACTCTATGCACTCCACAAAAGTTGACATGCTTATAAGAGACATTTTCATCATGACTAGTGCAATCATCATTAGTACTATGGATATTCAAGGAGTTCATACTAACAACATTGAAATCATGCTCATCATTCAAAGATTTAGTGCCAAACATTTTAGAGACTTCTTCTTCTAGCACTTGAGCACAATTTTCCTTTCCATCATTCTCACGAAAGATATTAAAAAGATGAAGCGTATAAGGCAAACTCAATTCCATTTTTGTAATTTTGTATTATAGACTAAACTAGTGATAAAACAAGAAACAAAAATATTTGATTGCAAGATCTAAAGATATACCTTTAAGCACTAACCTCCCCGGCAACGGCGCTAGAAAAGAGCTAGATGTCTACTACACAACCTTCTTCTTGTAGATGTTGTTGGGCCTCCAAGTGCAGAGGTTTGTAGGACAGTAGCAAATTTCCCTCAAGTGGATGACCTAAGGTTTATCAATCCGTGGGAGGTATAGGATGAAGATGTTCCCTGTCAAGCAACCCTGCAACCAAATAACAAAGAGTCTCTTGTGTCCCCAACACACCCAATACAATGGTAAATTGTATAGGTGCACTAGTTTAGCGAAGAGATGGTGATACAAGTGCAATATGGATAGTAGATAATGGTTTTTGTAATCTGAAAATATAAAAACAGCAAGGTAAATAATGATAAAAGTGAGCACAAACGGTATTGCAATGTGTTGAAACAAGGCCTAGGGTTCATACTTTCACTAGTGCAAGTCCTCTCAACAATAATAACATAATTGGATCATATAACTATCCCTCAACATGCAACAAAGAGTCACTCCAAAGCCACTAATAGCAGAGAACAAACGAAGAGATTATGGTAGGGTACGAAACAACCTCAAAGTTATCCTTACTGATCGATCTATTCAAGAGTCCGCTGTAAAATAACACGAAACTATTCTTTCCGGTCAATCTATCATAGAGTTCGTACTAGAATAACACCTTAAGACACAAATCAACCAAAACCCTAATGTCACCTAGATACTCCAATGTCACCTCAAGTATCTGTGGGTATGATTATACGATATGCATCAAACAATCTCAGATTCATCTATTCAACCAACACAAAGAACTTCAAAGAGTGCCCCAAAGATTCTACCGGAGAGTCAAGACGAAAACGTGTGCCAACCCCTATGCATAAGTTCACGAGGTCATGGAACTCGCAAGTTGATCACCAAAACATACATCAAGTGGATCACGTGATATCCCATTATCACCACAGATAAGCACATGCAAGACATACATCAAGTGTTCTCAAATCCTTAAAGACTCGATCCGATAAGATAACTTCAAAGGGAAAACTCAATTCATCACAAGAGAGTAGAGGGGGAGAAACATCATAAGATCCAAATATAATAGCAAAGCTCGCGATACATCAAGATCAAGCCGACTCAAGAACACGAGAGAGAGAGAGAGAGATCAAACACATAGCTACTGGTACATACCCTCAGCCCCGAGGGTGAACTACTCTCTCCTCGTCATGGAGAGCTCCGGGATGATGAAGATGGCCATCGGAGAGGGATTCCCCCCTCCGGCAGGGTGCCGGAACGGGTCTAGATTGGTTTTCGGTGGCTATAGAGGATTCTGGCGGCGGAACTCCCGATCTATTCTGCTCTCAAGGGTTTTCAGGGTATATGGACATATATAGGCAAAAGAAGTCGGTCAGGGTAGCCACTAGGGGCCCACGAGGGTGGGGGGGGGGCGCCCAAGGGGGCAGGCGTGCCTTCCTGCCTCGTGGCCACCTCGAAGCTTCCATGACGTCTACTCCAAGTCTCCTGGATTGCTTCCATTCCAAAAATAACTCTCCCGAAGGTTTCATTCCGTTTGGACTCCGGTTTTGATATTCCTTTTCTTCGAAACACTGAAATAGGCAAGAAAACAACAATTTGGGTTGGGCCTTCGTTTAATAGGTTAGTCCCAAAAATAATATAAATGTGTATAATAAAGGCCATAAACATCCAAACACATAATATAATAGCATGGAACAATAAAAAATTATAGATACGTTGGAGACGTATCAGATGTCCAAACATAGGCTCCCAATATATTGATCTTTATGTCTCGACCATTTCGAGACTCCTCGTCATGCCCGTGATCACATCTGGGACACCGAACAACCTTCGGTTCATCAAAACACATAAACTCATAATACCGATCGTCACCGAACATTAAGCGTGCGGACCCTACGGGTTTGAGAACTATGTAAACATGACCGACACACGTCTCCATTTAATAACCAATAGCATAACCTGGATGTTCATATTGGCTCCCACATATTCTACGAAGATCTTTATCGGTCAAACCGCATAACAACATATGTTGTTCCCTTTGTCATCGGTATGTTACTTGCCCGAGATTCGATCATCAGTATCATCATACCTAGTTCAATGTCGTTACCGAAAAGTCTCTTTGCTTGTTCCGTAATGCATCATCCCGCAACTAACTCATTAGTTACATTGATTGCAAGGCTCATTGACGGTGTCCTGGACTAGGGGGTACTCAACACATCATCTCCCAATCTGTTACATTGGGCCGAGGACCCCCGTGGCCGTATACTCATGGGCCAGTTCGGACAGCTGCCGCATACAAGGAAGATTCCACAAGACTTGGCGATCAAGACAAGGACTCCACCCCACCGGCCTATTCGGCTAGGACTCTTGTTATCCTAGGCCTCTGGTGCATTATATAAACCGAGGCCAGGCTAGTCGATAGAAGATACACAACAACAATCATACCATACGCTAGCTTCTAGGGTTTAGCCTCCTTGATCTCGTGGTAGATGTACTCTTGTACTACCCATATCATCAATATTAATCAAGCAGGACGTAGGGTTTTACCTCCATCAAGAGGGCCCGAACCTGGGTAAAACTTCGTGTCCCTTGCCTCCTGTTACCATCCGGCCTAGACGCACAGTTCAGGACCCCCTACCCGAGATCCACCGGTTTTGACACCGACATTGGTGCTTTCATTGAGAGTTCCGCTGTGTGATCGACAAAAGGATCGATGGCTCGCCTGCAGATCAACTGCGACTTCGGCGTCTTCGTCACCAGTTCGACTGGTCACCTTGGTTCGACCAAGAATTGCGCTCCGTGTTCGGATCACCATGTTCAGACGAGGGCCTTCATCAAACATCAACTCTGATCTCTATCAAGATTACAGAGGAATCATCTATGGAGCTCGGGGGCTCAACGTCAACATTGCCCTCAAGCGACCGTGCTGTTTTTTTGGACAGCGAACTCGTATCTGCCGCCATCACCTCCTCGAGTATCGCTTTGACGATCGCTTTGGTATAATTGTGCGGAATTGAGTCTATAACAACCCTGGAAAATTTCGTCGAGTTCCGATGGAGGAATCTCTGGCAATCCACGATATACCGGAGCCCTGTCAAATCTGGATGGGAATTTGGATGAGTTTAGGGCGTGGTGTCCAGCTTCTAGCTCGGACGTCCTTTGGAAGATCCAACCGTTGATCGGCTGCGGAATTCCTATATCTACCACCTCTCAAAATTTCAGCTCGATTCGACCGTCCAAACTCCGGAAACCTTCCGATTAGTGCATCACTTTTCGGATCTGTTTTCTGCGTGAAAACGAATCCGACCCGAGTTCATCTTTTTTATGAACGGGATTTCGGACATCCCTTTTGAAGGAAGTTTTGTATGGGGTATTGTGTTTTTTTACCGAACACACCCCACTAACTTTAAGATCTTTTGAACATGATCTTCAACATTATGCTGGTGTCAAACCAGTCCGGCAATATTACTCCACGGCTGCCGACCTGCGCTAGACACGTCGTCACTTTAGCCGAGCTCAACTTCTTCGGAACATCATCTCGGCAAGCCGAACAAGAGTCCGGCATCGTGAAGGATAAATCATCATCAATATCACCGCCCCACGGATTACACGGAGAGGGCATACCGACATCGCCACACGGTCGCTTCATCAAGCCGGCATCGACCACATCACGACCTGCATCGACAGGGCCGCACTATTGCTTCTTCAAGCTGGTGTCCATCACGCTGACCTACTTCGACTCATCGGCTGACGTCAAGGCTTCGACATCTCGGCTGGACCGGGGGCTTCGCCATCTCTTCATCAACCTACTCTGGACACTTCGGCGTCACTAGCCGACCAGCTCCGTCACGTTAGCTGGGTCGAGGGCTTTGCCTCGGTGAGTCAACCTTTACGAGCATTGCCATGCCGTCGCTTTATAGCCCATCAGGCAATGGGTGTGCGGAGCGAGTCCCAATTTTGGGAATCACCTTCCTTCGGATTGCTACAACAAATAAACAAGGTGCTATTAATCCCAATATTTTTTGCTTGTTTGGGTTCATTTTTCCCAAGAAATTATTACTCTGGTTTGTCCATGATATGTACACAGGTCTATCAAATGGTGACCGCATCAATGACGGTCGCGTGGTGGTTCGATCAGTTTCCGTACATAGTCCGGCGAACGCCGCATCCGGAGCTTGGGCCGACCTATGAATTCAGGCCTTGCCACGCCTTTACTACATCACGCCAACGCCCTACATCAACATTGACTTCGGCGCCAGGCCATATTTCTTCTATTCCTCACTTTGCATAAATTATTTGTTATGCAACATTTTTTTAATTATCATTATTACTATTATCTCCGGTTTGCACTATTTTTTGTGCACAGGAAAATGATCCGGGGACTTCGGCGTCACTCTGCCGGTCTGCATTGACCGTGCTATGTCACCACTTCGGCGTGTCGAGCTCTCCGCTCCGCCACCTCGGGACCAGCTTGGGAGATGGAATCTGGCCCCGCATCAAGCTCGGACCGCGTCATCAATACCGAACACATTAACCAGCTAAGTCGCTTTCATGCTCAAAGCTTTAATTTCTAACTTGTGTTCGGTTCGACCAAGCATTATACTTTTTTGGAAAAAAGTTGCTTGTAAAAAATTTCCTTGTCCAAACTTTGTTTGTGACGCATAAATTCAAATACCCAATTCATTTGGGGGCTTCCTTCATGAAGCTTTTCCACTCGCATATGATTATACTTGTACGGCTTCGTTCCTTGTTCGTGTGTTACGCCACAATATGCACCATATTGACTTAAGCGATTTGCAAGCTGGGTTGCCTCGCTCCTGTGTTTACCCCTACATTCCCGATTTTTCGGCTAGGAAGTAAAGGGAGCACCTCTGCGATTGTCACGATCGGGTCTCCCGAGCCAGACCTTAGACTGGGTGAAGCCGAAAGCTAGCGCTCTTATAGTTTTCAATGATGGTCGGCACACAACGGAACTCATGAGTACAAAAAATCTATTGCACAAGTCTCATAATAACAATGAGCACCGAAGAAAGGTATCGGTGGGGGGTACTATTTTCTTCGAAGATGCTTCTTACACTTCACGGTAATATAGCATAAGTTCCCTGAGCGCGCTTTGTCTGTTACGGCCTTATGGCCTGATTGCCTGGTTATTGGAAACACCGTCGATATTCTCGACCGATGGAGTACATAACACTTTTCGGTCCTTGACCGAAGAGGGAGAAGCTGACGGTCGGTTAAGACACGTTTAAAGTTCGGTTGAACATAGATATGATATAAGTACTTCGGTACATGCAATCATTCTTCTACCCAAGTCACTTGGGGGCTCTTAAGTTTATTTGAGTTGTTTTATAATAAGTGTTCTTCTTCTTAGTCGTTGCAAAGTTTTATTATTATTATTTATCACTCCTTTTTTCGGCACGAGTGTGCGGTCACTAGTCGGGGAGCCTAATTTCTCTCTCAAAGCCGCTAGAGTTTAGTTTGCTAAACTATCCTGATGAGAAGTACTCCGCCCTCGGGATAGGAGGTTGAAGCCGTAGGCTGACCCGCTCGAAGTCTTGAGATAGGATGTATCATGTTAAAGCACGATAGAAGCACTTCTTTTTTCTAAGACCAACTTTCGGATTGGCACCGAACACTTGATATTGTTCGGACGTCATGTTTTTACTGACGTTTCTTGGTTTTCCAAGCTTTTTGGCACTTTTAAACTATTTGCGCTTTTCTAGCATTAGTCTCGCAGTACAACGCGGGCACCTTTAGGGATTCGGCAAAAACATTCTCAGATATTGCTATATATGCATCGGTTTCGAATTGTGTCTTCGGTCAATAGTTGGGTTACCCGGCTCCTGCACTTGCTTCCTACGTTCCATTTTGTTCGGCTAGGCGTGCAAAGGGAGAACCACTGTGATTGTGCTTCCAGCTCACATGGTTAAGCACCTCAGTGGAGAAAGCCGAAAACTGACTTTCACAATAAGCGTAAACTGGTCAGCGATCCGATGACTATGTTAAATGATGGGCCATTCATAACATTGGCCGAAGTGTTTACGGCTTGACCCCGACTGTCGCCGAACACTACCGGGGGCTATTAACTGGCCTCCCAAACTAAATCCTCAATATTTTGCTCTTACATTAGAGCTGAGGTTTAATGATCATGCTTAGCATGACAACCCAAAGAAAGGAACCGATAGCGAGACTATTTTCTTTGGAAGACATTTCTTCTGTTAAACAGTAATGTAACTCTCTGCGTACCTTTGTTTATAAAACTGTATGGCCAGATTGTCTTGTTTGTTGTAAATCTTTGCCCTCATAAAGGCTTTATAAAGTAGGACAAACACTCCTCGGCTACTGGCCGAGGAGGTGGAAGCCGATGGTCGGTCAACAAAGTTTTGTACAATGCGGATCCGAGCATTAATGACGTAAAGTACTTGGATACATAGAGTCATTACACATAATTTGTGATTTTACTATGGATATTGATCCTTAATTCGGCCACCCGTGCCCGCATTAAGGCTCGAGGCTACTGGGCTTCGGGCTTATTATTTACAAATATTAAAGGGGCACATCGATCCCCTGATCTGGTGTTGCCACCCGACCAGTGTCTCGGGGCTACTGCATTGCCTGTTCAATGCAGAAAATTTTATGTGCAATATAGTTTCCGAGGAGATTTTGATCCTCAGGTTGGTCGGCCGCACCCAACCTGAGTCTCGAGGACTGAGCACGCCGCTTTTAGTGTCCCGAAGTATTCTGCCGAGCTTGGACTTGATCCTCAGGCTGATTTTGCAAATCAACCTCAGTCTCAGCAGCTACGGGGATCAGCGGTCTTACATCATCCTTCAGGTGCATCTCAGGTTTTAGACCGATACACACCTTGAGGGCTACTGGCTATATATCTCGGCAGAGAATAAATTGCACCAATAAAAAATATTCACAAAAATCGGCCCACATTCGGGGTGGTGCACCACCTCGGAAGCAGCCCGGCATAAAGCTCGGGCGCTAGTGGCTGGCTCCATAGAGGGCATTTCCGGCATTAAGCTCGGGTAAACTCCTTCAACTTTTTTGAACCAAGGTGATATGACACCTCGGATATAGTCCGGCGTTGGAGCTGGGACACTGTCCGGTGTTGGAGCTCGGATATAGTCCGGCGTTGGAGCTCGGATACAGTCCGGCGTTGGAGCTTGGACATAGTCCGGCGTTGGAGCTCGGATACATTCCGGCGTTGGAGCTCGAAAGCGGTCCGACATTGGTGCTCGGCCGCAAAAGATACCTCGAATGTAGTCCGGCGTTAGAGCTCGGACGCAAGAGGACACTACCTCCCAGGAACAACTTCGAACCCGAGGTGTGGCATAAAAGCAACAAGGCATTGATAAAGGCCGGAAACTTAAAGGGGGCTCCTCGGATACCCAACGTGTAAACTCGCCGAATGCATTTCGGCGATCCTCAAGATCGAAGATGAGAAGATTTGTTGAACCAGTTTTCAAGACCGTCAACCGAAGATGAAGAACAGTTCGGAAGAATCGAGGAGTGTCCCTAACTTGAAGACCAGTTCAGGGGGCTACTGACGGTGTCCTGGACTAGGGGGTACTCAACACATCATCTCCCGATCTGTTAGATTGGGCCGAGGACCCACGTGGCCGTATACTCATGGGCCAGTTCGGACAGCTGCCGCATACAAGGAAGATTCCACAAGACTTGGCGATCAAGACAAGGACTCCACCCCACCGGCGTATTCGGCTAGGACTCTTGTTATCCTAGGCCTCTGGTGCATTATATAAACCGAGGCCAGGCTAGTCGATAGAAGATACACAACAACAATCATACCATAGGCTAGCTTCTAGGGTTTAGCCTCCTTGATCTCGTGGTAGATCTACTCTTGTACTACCCATATCATCAATATTAATCAAGCAGGACGTAGGGTTTTACCTCCATCAAGAGGGCCTAAACCTGGGTAAAACTTCGTGTCCCTTGCCTCCTGTTACCATCCGTCCTAGACGCACAGTTCAGGACCCCCTACCCGAGATCCGCCGGTTTTGACACCGGCACTCATAGTGATGTACATTATCGAGAGGGCCCAGAGATACCTCTCCAATAGACGGAGTGACAAATCCTAATCTCGATCTATGCCGACTCAACAAACACCATTGGAGACACCTGTAGAGCATTTTTATAATCACATAAGGTGTTCCTTCGGTATTCCTTCGGTATTCGGGAACGTTTGATAGCACACAAGGTTTGATAGCACACAAGGTGACGTTTGATAGCACACAAGGTGTTCCTTCGGTATTCGGGAGTTGTATAATCTCATAGTCAGAGGAACATGTATAAGTCATGAAGAAAGCAGTAGCAATAAAACTGAACGATCATTATGCTAAGCTAACAGATGGGTCTTGTTCATCACATCATTCTCTAATGATGTGATCCCATTCATCAAATGACAACACATGTCCATGGCTAGGAAACTTAACCATCCTTGATTAACGAGCTAGTCAAGTGGAGGCATACTAGGGACACTCTCTTTGTCTATGTATTCACACATGTACTAAGTTTCCGGTTAATACAATTCTAGCATGAATAATAAACATTTATCATGATATAAGGAAATATAAATAACAACTTTATTATTGCCTCTAGGGCATATTTCCTTCACTGGGAACATATCAAAAACATAGGGGAGCTACAACACGAGCTATTGATCTACAACATAATTTGCAAAAATTATCAGGACTAAGTTCATGATAAATTAAGTTCAATTAATCATATTACTTAAGAACTCCCACTTAGATATACATCCCTCGAGTCATCTAAATGATCACGTGATCCATATCAACTAAACCATGTCCAATCATCACGTGAGATGGGGTATGTTGGGGATATTATTATTAAGTATAAACCGGCCATGAGGGGCCGGGTTATGTCCATAAGGAATTAATCATGTTTGCAGCCCAAGAAGATAAAAGGGATGGCGCTTTACGGAGGAGATCTAACATGAAGGCCCAGGGCCCAAAGGCGATTAGGGCCCGTAGATGTAAACCGCCATATTATATGTAACTTATGTTGTAAGACAAGGAAGGGTAGAAACCGAGCCGGACACGTTTATGAACCGGCCTCGAGATTTTGTAAACCGCCGGGCCAACCTGTGTATATAAAGGGATGACCCGGCGACGGTTTAGGAATAACACACAAAAACTCGAGAGCCAGGCAAAGCGGATTCGCTCCCTGGTCATCGAAACCCTAACAATTCCATAAAACTGGATTAGGCTTTTACCCTCACCGTAAGGGGCCGAACCAGTATAAACTCTTGCATCTTTTGTCCGCTTTAACCCCTTTAAGCTAACCCGTAGAGATGGCTCCACGACTAAGTCCTTTCACGAGGACATCTGCCGTGACAAAACCACGACAGTTGGCGCCCACCATGGGGCTATCGCACCATGGTTTCGAGTTCTTGAAGGGCAGCTTCGAAGGACTCAAGGGATACGCTGCGGGCCGGATGACGAAGAGTCGTCGCGGCAAGGTCTACATCGACGACGCAGGATGGATCCCCGAGGCCGGCTCAATTGAGTATGGATACCGGGTCACCTTTGGCGGAATTCACATTTTCATCGGCAAGATCGGTGAACCGGGCCCTGAGCCGGACATCTGCACCGACATCATCGAGATGGCTCAGCGTGCAAGATCTGCCCAGGTTCAGCCCGCCGTAAAGGGCGCCTTTGTAGGTGTCATCCACTAAGCGAAATATGAGGATAGATCGGCATCTGGTAGCGAAACTGTTGTCTACTCTGATGATGAGTCTTCAACCGGAGAGACCGAGTCGCTTTACCAGCTGCATGAAGGCCGGATTAGTGGTGGTTCCGATGGCGACAGTATTCCGGACCTCCTTGAACTGCCGAGTCGAGTTGCGATCTTCATGGCCGGTACACAATCGGTGCAGCACTCTTCTACCGCCGCAACAATGATTTTCGGTTCAGCAGCAGCAACACCAGCAGGAGAAGGGGGCTCTACGCCGCCTCCGGCTCAGGTTTTGTCTAATTTGTTTGGCGCTTTGGCAACATTGCTGGCAGCGGAGGTTGACGCGGCAAACCGGGATCAGCACAACATGGAGATTGCAAAGGTGAAAGATCAGATAGCTCAAGCTAAGGTGGATCTGGCACCGGAGAACACCAGGATGGCCGCTAAGCATGCCGGGTTAGAGGCACGGGCCTATCGGCTTATGCTTGACCAGACTGCGTCAGATGACGTCATGAGGAGAAGGTACCGATCTCACCTGCCGCCAGTTTACAAAGGAAGAAACCTCTTTAATACACCAGGAGCAGGCACCAGCAACCAGCCAGTGGTAAACCGGGCGGAGGCGCCTAGGACTGGGGCACCGGTTCATCCGCACGCGATGGATCCGCCCCCTCAGCCACGTCAGAACGATGTTCCATCCCGACACGTCTCAATGCCTTCGGGTCATTACTCTAACCCGTTGGATAACATCATTGCCGCCGCTTCACGATTGGCGGCTCTCCCGATTGATGGCGAGTCCCCAGTAGTAGTTGAAACACGACGGGCTATGGAGCTCCTTCAGACGGCCTTGAATCAGCAGCAGGCTTATTCATATAGTCGCAAAAGGATTCATTCTACTCCCCGCCCTAGCCGGAGCTACATCAGGCATATCGATGAACCGGCCATATCAAGCAATGCGCGGAATCGTAATCCGCCCCGTGGCCATAACCCGGCGGGTGGCAGTGGCAATGCTCAGGATGTAGTGGATCGCGCTAGGGCACGTCGAGAGGCCGAGTTAGCGGCGCAACATGAGGCCCGACAACTTACTCCGGTTTGTCCAACAATGTCGGTGGAACCAGGGGTTACCTCCAGTTCTTTGGGGGTACCATGTCTCGTCCTAGCACTGCGCAATGTACGGCTACCCAAGGATTTCAAAGGCCTGCGCAAGGTGCCGAATTACACTGCCGATTTATCCCCCGAGTCATGGGTGGAAAGCTATGAGATGGCAATGGAGATGCTGGATGTGCACAAGGCGGCATGTGCCAAATACTTTACCATTATGTTGGAGGGAACAACTCACACATGGTTGAAAAACTTACCGGCCAGCTCCATTGGCTCGTGGGTCGAGTTAAGGGCCCGGTTCATCCAGAATTTCAAGGATACGTGCAAGCAACCCATGTCAATCGTGGATTTAGCTACCTGTGTCCAGGAGGAAGGAGAATCAACAACCCGCTGGGTGCGCCGGGTTTCGGACATTTTGCATTCATCAGACCGCATCAACGCTGACACAACAGTTTTAACATTGGAAGGCAATTGCCGGTTTGCACCTCTGAAGCTAAAGTTGGGATGGCTCAAACACCATTGCAATGACATGGGAACACTTATGGCGACTCTGGTGAAGTATGCCGACTCTGATAGTACCAAGGACCCCGAGTCTGATGACGACAAGACAAGGAAGTGAAAGAAGAGCGGCAGCACCAAAGGGCAGTAGCATAACCCGGTAGGTCATGGGAACAACAGTAAATGCAAGGCGGATAATAGCTTGGACTTTGTGGCTAACACCAACCCCCAGGATAATGGTCAGCGACGTAAGGGTAAACCGCCCTAGCGGGGTGGAGGGTCAGGTCCCAATCTCGAGCGCCTGTTAAATCAACCATGCCCAAAGCACGGGTCAAAGGAAAGGCCAGCTACGCATCTTTGGAAGGATTGCTTCATTATGCGGGAGTTCAAAAATTCAAATATCTTTCAATACGACCATGGACCGCCCGGCGTTTCAGGAGGCGGTTTCCATGGGTCGGGTTATGGTGGTGGCAGTTCTGGTTCAGGATTCCAAGGCAACCAAACCGGACATGGCAATCAAAGCAGTCAGGGCAACCAGGGAGGTTATAACCATCAGGGGAATCAACAGCAGAAACAATCGGGTTATCAGAGCAATCCAAAGCAGTTGAATAGTGGGAAATATCATGTGTTCACCACTAGCTTATGCAAGCATGATCAGAAGCTTCACAAAAGGGCCGTGAACTCCATTGAACTGGTGGTACCTCGTTATCTACGCTGGTCTGAACATCCCATTTTGTGGAGTCGAGAGGATCATCCACCCCGGGTTGATAATCCGGGTCATCTAGCCTTAGTGGTGGCACCTTAGGTTGGGGGGTATAAGTTCACCAAGGTGCTTATGGATGGAGGAAGCAGTATCAATATCCTTTACTATGAAACCTTCCGTCGCATGGGACTGGCGGATAAGAATCTTAAACCATCGAACACCATCTTTCATGGTGTGGTGCCTGGTAAATCGGCATACCCGGTTGGCAAGATAGCTCTAGAGGCTGCTTTTGGATATGATCATGATTCAAGATCAGAGATGTTGACTTTTGAAGTGGTGAAAATGAAGAGTCCATATCATGCTCTGTTCGGACGACCGGCTTATGCCAAGTTCATGGCAAGGCCTTGTTATGTTTATCTGCAGCTTAAGATGATGGGTCATAAGGGGACCGTCATGGTGCATGGGAGCCGGAAGATTGCTTCAGAATGTGAAGAAGGTGATGCTGCTTATGCTGAGTCAGTTTGTGCCACAGAGGAGCTGAATTTTTATAAGGACAATGTTGATCCGGCAGATATGACTTCTCTTAAAAAGCCAACCACAGAGCATGATCCAACACTGAAATTTAAATCGGCTGAGGAGACTAAGCTGGTTAAATTTGTTCCTGGTGATTCATCCAAGCAGTTCACCATCAGCGCTAACCTGGATCTGAAATAGGAAAGCATGCTCATCGAGTTCATCCATGAGAACCAGGACATCTTTGCATGGAAGCCTTCTGACATGCCAGGTATACCGAGGGGACTCGTTGAGCACACTCTTAATATAGATCCTAAGTTTAAACCGGTCAGGCAGTTTCTCCGCCGCTTCAACGAGGAGAGATGTAAGGCTATTAGTTAGGAGGTATCCCAGCTTTTGGCGGCAGGTTTTATTGTGGAGGTCTTTCACCCTGAGTGGCTAGCTAATCTAGTGCTGGTACTTCAGAAAAACAACACTTGACATATGTGTGTGGACTACACATACTTGAACAAGGCCTGTCCAGCTGATCCCTTTGCCCTCCCTCGTATTGATCAAATTATTGATGCTATGGCAGGTTGTGACCGTTTGAGTTTTCTGGATGCTTATTCTGGTTATCATCAAATCAAAATGGCAGTTAAGGACTAGGAGAAGACAACTTTCATAACTCCCTTTGGAGCCTTTTGCTATGTATCTATGCCTTTTGGGCTCAAGAGTGCCCAGGCGACTTATCAGCGCTGTGTCTAGAATTGTCTTCATAAACAGATTGGGCATAATGTTCATGCTTATGTGGATGATATTGTGGTGAAATCTAGAAAAGAGGAAACATTGATAGATGACTTGAAGGAAACTTTTGATAACCTCCGGGTTTATAAGATGATGCTTAATCTGGCCAAATGTGTCTTTGGTGTACTGACAGGCAAGCTCTTGGGTTTTCTGGTGTCTAACAAGGGAATTGAAGCTAATCCGGAGAAGATCACAACTATCACATCTCTGGCTAAACCGGCATGTATCAACGATGTTCAGCATTTGGCGGGCCGGATTCAGCCTTAAGCCGGTTTATCAGTCGCCTTGGGGAGAAGGATATCCCTTTTTATCAGATACTAAAGAAGACAGATCACTTTGTCTGGAGTGATGCTGCTGATAAAGCATTTGAGCACTTGAAGAGACAGTTAGCCAAGCCACCTGTCCTTGCGGCTCAGGTTGATAAAGATCCCTTATTGCTATATGTGGATGCTAATGCCCGGGCTGTTAGTGTGGCTATTGTTGTGGAGCGCAAGGAGGCCGGAAAAGAGTATCTGGTTCAACGGCCGGTTTATTATATCTGCGAGGTGCTTATTGAGTCCAAACAGAGATACCCACATTGGCAGAAGCTGGTGTATGGGGTTTTCATGGCAAGCCGAAAGCTCAAGCATTATTTTCAGGGTCATCCTATCAAAGTGGTCAGTTCAGCCCCCTTGGGAGATATCATCCAAAACAGAGAAGCAACTGTCCGGATTGCCAAATGGGATATTGAGCTTGGACCTCAAGGGTTAAAATATATGCCTCGCACAACAATCAAATCCCAAGCACTTGTGGACTTCATCAATGATTGGACAGAGTTGCAGGCGCCGGAGGAAAAGCTAGATAACACATATTGGACTATTCATTTTGATGGGTCCAGACAATTGGAAGGCTCGGGGCCGGAGTCATATTAACTTCCCCACGAGGTGATAAGTTTTGTTATGTTCTCCGTTTAATGTTCCCTTGCACTAACAATGCAGCTGAATATGAGGCCTTGCTCCAATGTCTTCGGATAGCTAAGGAGATGAATTTAAGCCGGGTTAAGTGCTTTGGTGACTCGGACCTGGTAGATCAATAGGTGTCTGGCACTTGGGATTCCAAGGATCCACTCATGGCAGCGTATCAACGAGAGGTGGACATAGTAGCTGGTCATTTCAAGGGTTATCAGGTGGACCATATAGATAGGCGAAAAAATGAAGCGGCGGACGCTTTAAGTCTCTTAGGATCTCAGCGCAAACCGGCGCCACCCAATGTCTTGCTGGACGTGCTACATAATCCTTTTGTCAAAATACCTACCAAGGAGGATTTGGCTGTTCCTGACCCGGAGGCACAATTAGTGGCGGCTCTTCACATTATCCCAGATTGGACAGTCTCATACCTGGCATACATGAACCGGGGCGAGTTACCAGATGATGAAACTTTGGCCCGGCAGATAATCCGGCGATCCAAGTCAATGAGCATTATCAATGGGGAGCTGCATCATTGCAGTGTAACAGGGCCGTTTCAGCGTTGTATGTCTCCTGAAGAAGGTTGTGAGATTTTGCGTGAGATCCACGAAGGAGATTGTGGTCACCACGCCGGTTCAAAATCCTTGGTGGCTAAGGCCTTTCGTCACGGCTTCTATTGGTTGACGGCTCAGGCTGATGCTGAGGATTTGGTAAAGAGGTGTGACGGTTGTCAGAAGTTTGCACGCCACACTCATGTTCCGACCCAAGAATTAAGGATGATTCCAATCACTTGGCCATTTGCAACTTGGGGGCTGGATATGGTTGGACCCTTTAAGAGGTCCAAGGACAAGAAGACCCACTTATTGGTGGCGGTTGAGAAGTTCACCAAGTGGGTAGAGGAAGAGCCAGTCAGCAAGTGTGATGCGGCCACGGTGGTTCAATTCATCAAAAAGGTGATCTTCCGGTTTGGTTTTCCACACAGCATTATAACTAATAATGGTACTAGTCTGTCCAAGGGTGCTATGGAAGAATTTTGTCAACGTGAGCACATCCGGCTTGATGTATCATCAGTGGCTCACCCCCAATCTAATGGTCAAGCAGAGAGGGTCGATCAAGAGATTTTGAGAGGTATCAAACCCCGGCTTATGGTTCCTTTAAAGTGGACGCTGGGTTGTTGGGTGGAGGAGTTACCTTCCGTGTTATGGAGTATCAACACCACACCGAACAGATCTACGGGTTACACGCCTTTCTTCATGGTTTACGGAGCAGTAGCGGTTCTACCTAGTGACATCCGTCATGACTCGCCCCGTGTGGCGGCTTATGTTGAAGCTGATAATGAGAAGGCACGTCAGGATTCACTTAACCTGTTAGATGAGGAGCGTGATCTTGCATCGGCACGTTCGGTGATTTATCAACAATATCTGCGACGTTATCACAACCGCCGGGTTAAAACCAGAACTTTTTAAGAAGGCAGTCTGGTGCTCCGGCTCATCCAGGATCAGACTGATATGCACAAGTTATCCCCACCTTGGGAAGGGCCTTTTGTGGTTAGCAAAAATTTTCACAATGGATCATACTACCTTATCGATGTTCGAGAGCACAAAGACTCACGTAAATCAGAGGAGGAGACCTAGCGGCCGTGGAATATAGCTCATCTTCGGCCTTACTATACTTGGGCCACAGGCTCTTCTTATGTACATAATTATGACAATGTATATATTATGATCAATATAATAAACTGGAGCCTCAACTAAAGCGGGGTCTCTGTTGTTTTTACATCATGTGTGTTTACATGGGGGCTTCTGTTTATAAAGCGGAGTTCTACTGATCCGGCTTATAAAGCCGCACATATAAAAGGAAATCACTAGGGGGCTTGGTCTTATTCGAAGCATAGCTACGCCTCTTGATCGGCTTAAGGCCAAAGGGAAATCACTAGGGGGCTTGGTTGTATTTGCACCATAGCTACACCTCTTGATAGGCTTAAGGCCAAAAGGAAATTATGTGGGGCCAAAGAGAGTGTTTCACCAACACAACTCAACATAGGCACCCACCGAGCACAGCTCAAATGTTGCTTGGGGGCTCTTTGCTTCTCAAGGAACAAAGAGTTTGCACCCTTGCAATAGGCTATCAAGCCAGGCTTGGAAGCCAGGTGTATTCACCTAAAACCCCGGGTTATCCTGCCTTTTTAAGTAAGCCACTCCGTCCAGCTAAACTTGGTATGACCCGTCGAACGTTTGACAAGTCAATCTCATAGACCCTGAACTTGTCAAAGTTAAAACGATGATTGGTTAAAGATTGAGGTCCATCTTAAAAGGCTTTGAAAAATGGTTTAACTAAGTGGCCTGGCAGCCCATGAAAAGCCTCGATTTAGGGCCTGGCAGCCCATGAAAAGCCTTGCATATTCTTCTTTTGTTTTTTGCAAATTTTTATCTCCCTTGATAAGATTCATAAATATTTTCTGATAAACCGGCGTTTATTAAAACCCGACGTGGCTTTCAACGCTAAGTTGTCAGTACATGATCAGTTATAATCCGACACTTATTGATCTGGTCTGGTTTTGACTACAAGTCACCAGTATTATATGGATAAGACCGATGTTTATCATAACTCGGTGCGGTTTTATTGTAAACCGGCAAACATGGAATGAGTCATCAATACTCCAGATTGGTGTTATCACCCTTATTATACCAACAGTTGGTCAACCAACGAGGTGATTCAATGTAACAAGTATCATCTATTTTATATCTGGTTGTTTTTAAATACAGCCTTGGCTCTACACCTAGGCTATATATTTGGGCATCATGACCCGTCCAGCGGTAAACCGCCAGGACACTTTCAATCTCTTGTATGCAGGAACAAGTTAAACTATAGCCACTACGGATTATGCATATAATAGATCCCAAAAGCATGGCGAGTTATCAGTATCAAGCAAAATAAGTATGCTCGATGGCATAACAGACACGTGTTTGAACTAGCCTATTACAAGGCGCTTTAATGCCCACACAGAATAAGTGTTTCAGCAAGAGTGGCAGGCTGCGATAGGCTAAACCGGCCTCCGGTTTAGGATTCATCGCCAGGACGACTTGAAGATTGGGGATCATCTTGCGTCGGTGCGTCCTCCTCCTCCCTACCCAGTGGCTGGAAATCAATGGTTGCCCAATCGATTCCAATTAAGGCTTGGAACACAGCTTCAACATCAGGGCATAAGTGTGCTTACGAATTGGCAAAACAAGATCTTCTACGTCATGTGTTGGCGCATGATATCCTTTCTGATCAACATCATAAACCGGACGATAATGAGAGAGATCCGTTTCTTCCGCCAATTTGCTCGCTAAAGGTCGCATTTCCCTTGTTAGCCTTCGGAGATCGTCATTGTTAAATTCCGAGTCATCTTCCTTCGCGCCAGGATAGCCTTTGCCAATGTCTGACGGTTCAAGATCTGGAATCCATGCCTTGGTCCAGATTAGCGCAGTCAGTGCGCCTGACCTTGCCGCTGATCTTTTTAATTCATCCAACCGGGCAGGCAACATTGACAGCTTCTCAATGGTTTCTTTTATCAAGGTTGGAGGAGGCTTGTTATGAGCAGCGGTGCAAATAGCCCGTTGGGCTCTGGAATATAACTGCTCTATCAAAGTATAGGCATCCTTCAGCTTCATCCGCATGTCAGAGCCCAGATGGGTAATGCGGGTCCCTGTGTCATTGCAAGCATCAATAAACCGGTAACTGATGAGATAAAATGAATTGAAAAACGTCAGATGAGGATACTTACCAAATACAACAGAGGTCATAGCGTTTATCTGCCGCTTTAAACCGGTCAGCTCTTCGACCGCCGGTTTAAGGGCTGCTTCTGCATCCTCGGCTCTCTGTTCTAAAGCGGCTTTCTCTGTTTCCCAATCCGCCTGTTCCTTCTTCAAGGTCTCCTTTAGCTTTTCCATAGCGAGTAAGGCATTGAATTAGTTCCTCCTTGGCTCTATAAGCCTTCGCTTGCTGAGATTTAATGTTCTCTTGAAGATCAGCGGCTTGGGTGTCCTTTTTGCTCAGCTCAGCCTACAAAGGAACGACATATCATCAGTGGGCTGTATATATTTGAAGTTCCAAGCACATAACAAGTTATACACTTCGCACTTAGGGCTAATGCCTATTTGCTTCATTATCAGAAAAAAATCATGTCCCAAGTGTAATACAAGCATTATTCTTGGCACTTGGGGGCTAATGTACATCTGCTCAAAGTAACAGTGGTTAAAGTCTCGGTTCACCTTGGAAAGATAAACCGACCCTTGGGGACTACACAGGCGAAAGTTACAGGGTTACAATGCTAAAGTACCGGTTCATTTTTACAAAGGATCAACCGACCCTTGGAGGATAAGTATGTAGAGTTGAGATATTACAAAGTCCTGGTTTTTGATTGCCATCATAAATCGGCCCTTGGGGGCTACTAGAGTTGGTAATTACAATTGGACTTAAGAGAGAAAAGGTTATGTAATTACCTCATAATGCTCCTCCATCAGATTCACTAAACCGGCTTCGTAGTCACAGTTTGTGTATAGATGGTTTAAAAAACCAGAATGGAGTTCCTGGGCGTTGAGGTGAGCATAGCTTGATAAATCGGTGCTCCATTTGCCTTTTCCCATAGCAGAACGTTCCTCCTTGGCGCTATGCTTTGATAATGCAACAGGATTGCCAGGGGAGGTATGGCCAACACCAGTAATGATAACATCATCTTCCTTGTCACCGGCAGCCTTCACTGGAGTTGACGAGATATTAGCAGCCTTAACCGGACTAGACGGTCCATCATCAGTACGGACCGGGCTCATCGGTTTATCAGCATGGTCTGCTGCTTCAACTTCTACTTGTTCATCAAAATCAAGATCTTGAGGGGGTGGATCATCAAACATGGCGTCAGCATTGGAACCTTCCGGTTCTGGAGTTTTCTCCGGTTCAACAATCACATGGTCGTCAGACGGTTTATTCGCCTGAGCCTTCTTGTTGGGTCTAGCCTTGGCTTTGAAAGGAAAAATATGCAAGGGTTAATATAGCATGCAAGTATAAAGCATCAAAAGATTCAGTTAAAATACTTACCCAGCAACTGTCTTAAGAGGAGGGAGTTGTATGGCTGTGGACTCGCCAGATGATGAATGAGGCGTTCCCTGATAATTTGAATCGGATGGATTAAGAGGTTGTCGGAAATAACCTGCCTTGGGATAAGAAGTATCAGAAGTGGGTGAGACCTCAGGTCGACGTTTCTGAACCGGAGTGTTCGGTAAACCGGCCGAAGTGACTACTTGGCCGCTGTGCCGGGTTGTGCGGCGGGCTTCGTGCTGCTGCACCTTCATAAGAAATTTTGGGTCCAAGTGAGCAAGGGGGTGAGAAAATTTTATTTTCTGGATTGTTTGACGGATTTTCTGTGTTGACGGAGTGTCTGAACCGGAGGGAAGAGTAATTACCTCTGCGTCGTCAGCCTGGCTGCCTTCAGCATCATCCTGACAATAATCATTGTCAATGAGGTGTATGAAAAACGAACCAAGAGAGTCAAGTTCTACCTCTGAGTCCGGATTATCAAGGTCTTCATCGAGGTTCAACCCGGTGGATTCAACCGCCTTCTTCTTGGCAGGCCTCTTGACCACCTTCGTCTTAGGTCGAGGGGTTTTCACCGGTTTTTCTTGAGGTTTCTTCTTCCAAAATGGGTCATCGCCCTGTTAAAAGAATTGACAAAAGTTATAGGATATTACACAGATTAACTACAAGCAGGAGTGAGGCAATGCATACAGCTGGCGGTTTATTCAAAGTGTAGTAGGGACTTAACCCGGTCCTGCTACAGACAGCCTCCGATTCATTCAGTATCTTCTTCACATATTCAGTAACTTCAGCTTCTGTCATCTTAATATCAATATGACATAGAGGGTCTTTTGAGTCACCAGTATACTTGCACATTAAACCGGGGCGACAGCTTAAAGGCAATATACTCCATGAAATCCAGCAGCGAACAAAATCAACTCCTGTTAAACCATTGGCCATAAAGGCTCTGAGCTTGGAGAGTTGTGGAGCATATGTAGCCAGTTCTTTGGTAGTAAACCGTTGCGGAAATGGATGTGTGTTGGCAAGCCGGTGAGGACGATAACCCGGCAGAGGATTCTCATCATCAGGGGAGGTATCTTTACAATAAAACCAAGTCTGGTTCCAGTATTTAGGATGGTGATGTCTACTACAAAACCTTCTTCTTGTAGACGTTGTTGGGCCTCCAAGTGCAGAGGTTTGTCGGACAGTAGCAAATTTCCCTCAAGTGGATGATCTAAGGTTTATCAATCCGTAGGAGGCGTAGGATGAAGATGGTCTCTCTCAAGCAACCTTGCAACCAAATAACAAAGAGTCTCTTGTGTCCCCAACACACCCAATACAATGGTAAATTGTATAGGTGCACTAGTTTGGCGAAGAGATGGTGATACAAGTGCAATATGGATGGTAGATAAAGGTTTTTGTAATATGAAAATATAAAAACAGCAAGGTAACTAATGATAAAAGTGAGCGTAAACGGTATTGCAATGTGTTGAAACAAGGCCTAGGGTTCATACTTTTGCTAGTGCAAGTTCCCTCAACAATATTAACATAATTGGATCAAATAACTATCCCACAACATGCGACAAAGAGTCACTCCAAAGTCACTAATAGCGGAGAACAAACGAAGAGATTATGGTAGGGTACGAAACCACCTCAAAGTTATTCTTTCCAATCAATCCGTTGGGCTATTCCTATAAGTGCCACAAACAGCCCTAGAGTTCGTACTAGAATAACACCTTAGGAGACAAATCAACCAAAACCCTAATGTCACCTAGATACTCCAATGTCACCTCAAGTATTCGTGGGTATGATTATACGATATGCATCACACAATCTCAGATTCATCTATTCAATCAACACATAGAACCTCAAAGAGTGCCCCAAAGTTTCTACCGGAGAATCACGACGAAAACGCGTGCCAACCCCTGTGCATAGGTTCATGGGCGGAACCCGCAAGTTGATCACCAAAACATACATCAAGTGAATCACGTCATATCCCATTGTTACCACAGATACGCACGACAAGACATACATCAAGTGTTCTCAAATCTTTAAAGACTCGATCCGATAAGATAACTTCAAAGGGAAAACTCAATCCATTACAAGAGAGTAGAGGGGGGAAGAAACATCATAGTATCCAAATATAATAGCAAAGCTCGCGATACATCAAGATTGTGCCAAATCAAGAACACGAGAGAGAGAGAGAGAGAGAGAGATCAAACACATAGCTACTGGTACATACCGTCAGCCCCGAGGGAGAACTACTCACTCCTCGTCATGGAGAGCACCGGGATGATGAAGATGGCCACCGGAGAGGGATTGCCCCCTTCGGCAGGGTGCCAGAACGGGTCTAGATTGGTTTTCGGTGGCTACGAAGGCTTCTGGTGGTGGAACTCCCGATCTATTGTGCTCCCCGATCGTTTTAGGGTATATGGATATATATAGGCGGAAGAAATACATCAGGGGAGCCACGAGGGGCCCACGAGGTTGGAGGGCGCGCCCATGGGGGTGGGCGCGCCCCCCTGCTTCATGGCTTCCTCGTCGATCCCCTGATCTGCACTCCAACTCTGCTGTATTACTTTCTTTCCGAAAATAACTTTTTCAAAGGTTTCATTCCATTTGGACTCCGTTTGATATTCCTTTTCTTCGAAACCCTAAAACAAGGAAAAAAAACATAAACTGGCACTGGTCTCTGGGTCAATAGGTTAGTCCCAAAAAAATATAAAAGTGGATAATAAAGCCCAATAATGTCCAAAACAGTAGATAATATAGCATGGAGCAATAAAAAATTATAGATACGTCGGAGACATATCAAGCATCCCCAAGCTTAATTCCTGCTCGTCCTCGAGTAGGTAAATGGTAAAAACAGAATTTTTGATGCGGAGTGCTACTTGGCATAATTTTAATATAATTCTTCTTAATTGTGGTATAAATATTCAGATCCAAAAGATTCAAGATAAAAGTTCATATTGACATAAAAATAATAATACTTCAAGCATACTAACTAAGCAATTATGTCTTCTCAAAATAACATGGCCAAAGAAAGTCCATCCCTACAAAATCATATAGTTTAGTCATGCTCCATTTTCTTCACACAAGAATGCTCTCATCATGCACAACCCCGATGACAAGACAAGCAATTGTTTCATACTTTAGTAATCTCAAACCTATAAACTTTTATGCAATACATGAGCGCGAGCCATGGATATAGCACTATGGGTGGAATAGAATATGATTATGGGGGTTATGTGGAGAAGACAAAAAGGAGAAAGTCACATCAACGAGGCTAATCAATGAGCTATGTAGATGCCCATCGATTGATGTTAATGCAAGGAGTAGGGATTGCCATGCAACGGATGCACTAGAGCTATAAATGTATGAAAGCTCAACAAAAGAAACTAAGTGGGTGTGCATCCAACTTGCTTGCTCACAAAGACCTAGGGCACTTGAGGAGGCCCATTGTTGGAACATACAAGCCAAGTTATATAATGAAAAATTCCCACTAGTATATGAAATTGACAAAACAAGAGACTCTCTATCATGAGGATTATGGTGCTACTTTGAAGAACAAGTGTGGCAAAGGATAGTAGCATTGTCCCTTCTCTATTTTTCTCTCATTTTTTGGGCCTTCTCTTTTTTATGGCCTTTCTCTCTCTTTTTTTATTCCTCACTTGGGACAATGCTCTAGAAAATGATGATCATCACAGTTCTATTTATTTATAACTCAATCATTACAACTCGATACTAGAACAAAGTATGACTCTATATGAATGCCTCCGACGGTGTACCGGGATATGCAATGAACGAAGAGTGACATGTATGAAATAATTATGAACGGTGGCTTTGCCACAAATACTATGTCAACTACATGATCATGCTAAGCAATATGACAATGATGAACATGTCATGATAAATAGAATGGTGGAAAGTTGCATGACAATCTTTCTCGGAATGGCTATGAAAATGCCATAATAGGTAGGTATGGTGGCTGTTTTGAGGAAGATATAAGGAGGTTTATGTGTGAAAGAGTGTATCATATCACGGGGTTTGGATGCACCGGCGAAGTTTGCACCAACTCTCAATGTGAGAAAGGGCAATGCACGGTACCGAAGAGGCTAGCAATGATGGAAGGGTAAGAGTGCGTATAATCCATGGACTCAACATTAGTCATAAAGAACTCACATACTTATTGCAAAAATCTACAAGTCATCAAAAACCAAGTATTACGCGCATGCTCCTAGGGGGATAGATTGGTAGGAAAAGACCATCGCTCGTCCCCGACCACCACTCATAAGAAAGACAATCAAATAACACCTCAGGTTTCAAATTTTTTACACAACGGTTACCATACGTGCATGCTACGGGACTTGCAAACTTCAACACAAGAATTCCTCAAATTCACAACTACCCAACTAGCACAACTTTGATATCACTATCTCCATGTCTCAAAACAATCATCAAGTATCAAACTTCTCTTAGTATTCAATGCACTTATATTAAAGTTTTTATTATATCCCTCCTGGATGCCCATCATATTAGGACTAGTTTCATAACCAAAGAAAATTACCATGCCGTTCTAAAGACTCTCAAAATAGTATAAGTGAAGCATGAGAGTTCATCTATTTCTACAAAATAAAACCACCACCGTGCTCTAAAAAGATATACTGAAGCACTAGATGAACAACAAACTACTCCGAAAGATATAAGTGAAGCTCAATGAGTAGTCGAATAATTATGCAACTATGTGAAGAATCTCTAACATTTAAGAATTTCAGATCTTGGTATTTTATTCAAAGAGCAAGCAAAACTAAATAAAATAAAATGACGCTCCAAGCAAAACACATATCATGTGGTAAATAAAAATATAGCTCCAAGTAAAATTACCGATGAACGAAGACGAAAGAGGGGGGTAGCGAAAATTTAACCTTCCACCTGCCCCCCACCTACATTAAAAAGGAATTCAGTATCGGATGGCTCTCCACCACCCCACCTCTCCTCTCCTCTCCTCCCACCTGCCCCCCACCTACAATGGCGATCTCTAGCCCTAGCAACCATCGAAAGCTTGCTGCATTGGGACTTTGCCCCAGGCTTGGCCTTGGCACACCAGGTGAGAAGAAAATTTGGCTCTACGGTTCATTTCTCCCCTTCCCGAGACATCAAGGAGTTCTTTTTGGTGGTCTCGTTTTCTTCGGCTTCGTTCTCTCTTTCGGTGGAATCTGTGGGTATCGCTTTACAGTGTTGCATTGGAGGGATATCGTCTGGTTTCAATGTGATCCCGATCACTCAACGTTCATTTCGTTTCTCGGTTGCCAATAACAAAGTGGGTCACTTCATATATGGGCTCAAAGATCGTATTTGGCCTGATTTTGTTTGTCACTTCCATTTGTTCAATGGTCGTTTTGCAAAATCCCTTACAATTGACAATCGATGGCATGCGGACCAAGAATTAATTGATATTGCGGATAGGCGTTCTATTGCTATCAAACCTTCTTGGCATCTTTTACCTCACAAGGAGCATCTTGATCATTCTTCTGCTAAGGAGCTTAGTAAATTTGGAATTATTCCTTTGTATAATTGGGATTTTCAAACAAGGATGCTCATGAAGCTTCTTCATCCTCGGGACCGTCGGTGCAAATTCAGAATCTAACTCATATTCCTTCAATTCCTCCTTGCGACATTTCGGGCATTGCTTCTGCTCCGGCCTCTGATCATATTGCCTTATTAGGTACATTCAAATGTCCTCTTACCATGCCATATGCCCCGCTGCCTCTCTGTTTTTTAAACTCGGCCTTTAGGTACGCACCTCCTCATGTGACTTGTCCTCCTACGCTTAAAGCCCAACACAAAGCGGATCTTGCCCAGGACAAATACACACAGAAGGAAATTGAGGATTTGGCGGCGAATTGGGCTGCATTATGCTCTAAATGCCTACAATGGGGGCACAGCCAGATTAGTTGCCACGGTAAGCTCATTTGCATTAACTGCTCCGGTTCGGCCATTGCGCCATTGACTGCCCCAAGCGTGCCATCACATCACAAAATAATGGGGAACTTCCTTTAATTGGTAAAACTACAATCAATTCAGTCGGATCTTCGGGACAATCCCCTCCTGCGCCGCAGCCTGTGCTCAAATCTCAGCCGTCCATCCCTTGTGTTGTTTGCGGACTCTATGGACATGTGGAGCAATCTTGTCGTCGGCTAAAATTTCAGAACAAATGGAGGTGGGTTGTAAAAGTTCAGCCGGCCCGCTCACCCCCTCACGCTCCGTCTTCCACCTCGAAAACACAAAACCCCCCGCTCTGCCCTGTCCCATCGCCCCTGCAATCACTCCCTCTCCCACGATGCTTGACCATGGCCAACTACCCTCTGAATCCAGTCCCCTTCCTCCCGCCGGGGTTCGCCGTCGAGCCCGGCCCGGCGGACCGCCTGGTTCGCAGTGGCATGGTGGTCGGTCCCATTGTGCCGCTCAGCCACGAGTTCCTGGTGATTGCAGAGACCAGCCACTACGTCCCTCTTCATCGCCGCTCTGCCATCCACGGCCAGATCACTGCTTTGCTGCATGAGTCCCAACTGTTCCCCACAGAGGTCAGTGATCACCTGTTTGGGATTGGGATCTTTGGGTTTACTGATTCTTTCTTGAGGGATACGGCAGTTAACACACCTATCGAGTTAGAAGAAGAAGATCTGCTGGTCACTTTTGTCCCACACAATGAAGCACTCAATAGGCGCACCACTTCATTTGGGCCAGAAGTTTGGTTGATGTTTTTTGGGTTTCCCTATGATTATCAAACTGACTACTACATTACTAAGGCTCTGGGAGGGTATGGTTCGCTAGTTTCATGGTATAACCTGCGGCAGGACCGTCGTTTCGTACTGCTCAAAGCTAGGGTGATCCGTCTGAAGTTAATCCCCAAAATCTTTGTGGTTTGGCAACTTGGAGGAGCTCGGGACTGTTGGGCCGTTCAGGTGACCATTTTGCGCAGTAATGACTTCAATGGCCTCCTTCCAGAAGTGCTGCCGCCTGGGGAGGAACCGCCGCCACCCGATGGCAATCCCCATCCTTTGTTTGGGCCCGATCTTACTGCAGAACAGTTGTACCAGCAACAGGTACACAATTGGCTGGTTTAGAACGGTGCACCAGATGCGGCCAACAATGCAGGTCAAGGTGGAGGTCAAGAGGATGTTCAGGTGCTCCAAGATCAAGGTGGGTGGGGAGCATGGCCCCCTCCACAGCCCGTTCAACTTCCTCCAATGCCTCCCCACCTTGTCAACTATCAAGCTTGGCTTGCAGCCCAGGGTCTGACAGTCCAGCACGACATTGTACCTGAAAATAACATCACTGATAATGCTTTCCAGGCCTGGAATGACTCCATTACTATGTCTGACAACTCTGGTTCCTCCCAGGATGAGGCTGAGATTTTGCCTGATCTGAATGTGGCACTGGTGGCGCTATCTGATCCAAATGTGAGTGTGGTTAGGAGGGAGGCTCCTTCTGAATCCCTAACCGTCACAGTGGATTTACATGCTCATGGTATTCGCTTTGGTCTGTCTACTCAAGGAGAAGAGCTGCTGTCGGTCCTTATGAATGAACCAATACCTCGACAGTGTCTCAACAACTTCATTTTTCAAGCCTTGCGACCAGCTATTGCTTCCATTGGGCCTTGGCAGCAGGGATATGGTATGAGGAATGCTTCTACTTCTATCTATGTTAGAGTTACAGTTGACTCCGAGGGTCTCAATTTCTCTCAGGTTCAGTCTATTACCCCAACCCCTGCAGCTATTTCGTCTGTGATTATTGAGGAACTCCCGACTGACAGTGCGGTGCTAAGCACTGATACTCCAGAACGTAAGCTTCAGCCTTCTGTTATCTCGTCGGTTGTCATTGAGGAACTCCCTACTGACACTTTGGTGCCCGCTACTGATGAGATTCAGAATTCCTCTTCTGCATTGCTTCTTGCACCACATGTCCCCAACCCAAGGGCCAGGCGCCCCAAGGCAATGGCTCCGATCTCCACTACAGCTGTCAGGCGCAGTAAATGCTCCAACAAATATGATGGCTTCAAATCTTAGGCTGTTAAGGATGTACGCGCCAGCACCTCCAAGGTACAGCCTCGTTTTGTTCCCTCTATTGGCTCCTCTGGCTCTGCTGGTGACATCCCTCCACCCACGCCTGTCGCCACTCTGCAAGCAATTGGTGTCAACCGCTGTGCGATCCCGGAGAGTGAGCTCTCCTCTGAAGCTTTACTGGCTGCTCCCTCGACTGCACCACCGCATGATGATATGCAAGGGGAGTCGGCTACTTCAACATCTGAGTAATCTGTTTGGTCCTTATGCCTCATCTGCGTTGTTGGAATGTGCTATCCTGGAATGTCAGAGGCTTAAACTTAGAGAAGAAACAGTTAGCCCTTACTAATGCGATTATCTCTAGCAGTTGTGCGGTTGTTTGTTTCCAGGAGACCAAAATGCCTGATGTCTCTTTTGCGTTTATTAAAACTTGCTTCCCTAAACAATTTGATCATTATGATTTTGTCCCCTCGCGGGGTGCTTCGGGAGGTCTTCTTACTATGTGGGAAAGCGTTGTATTCATGGGTAGCATCGTATTTGCTGATGTTTTTGCGCTTACTGTCAGTTTTGTCAGCACATAGTCTTCGCAATCGTGGTCTCTTGTCAATATTTATGGTCCTTGTTCGGGGGACGATCGTGAGGCATTCACCACTTGGTTATACGATGTCCACACCCCTAATGGACAAGATTGGCTTCTTCTTGGCGATTTCAACTATATGCGGGCTCCTGATAACCGTAACAAGCCGGATGGGAACTTAAATGATATGATTACATTCAACGATATCATCCGCAAGCAGCAACTAATTGAAATTCCGGTTCAAGGCAGAACATACACATGGAGCAATATGCAACTTGACCCCCTGCTCGAACAAATTGATTGGTTTCTTACTTCACTACACTGGACTAACACGTATCCTAAAACCCTGGTTAAACCACTTGCCAAGCCTATTTCTGACCATATCCCTTGCGTGGTAACTATTGAAACTCATATCCCCCGCAACAAACTCTTTAGATTCGAATCTTACTGGATTTTGCACCCTGGGTTCATGGATATCGTTCAAGAGGTTTGGAATAAACCTGTCTTTAACAAAAATGCTGCGGCCACACTAGCCCACAAGTTTAAGGCCCTCAGGCACGCACTCAAAATTTGGAGTAAGCACATCTCCAAGCTATCCATTGCGATCAGTAACTGTAACGAGGTCCTAGCTGATTTAGATGAGTTAGAAAATAAGCGATGCCTCACAATTCCTGAATCTAACTTCAGAACCATCCTCAAAGCTCATCTACTCAAACTGCTCAAATATCAGAAGCTATATTGGAAAAAACATTGCACCATCCGCTGGGTCAAGTTTGGCGATGAGAATACCAAATTTTTCCAGGCCATTGCCACCGAAAGGTTTCCAAAGAACAACATTGCTTCTTTTCGAACTGATGATGGTAGTTTAGTCGAAGATCACCCTGGCAAAGAGGCACTCCTTCACTCCACTTATAAATCCAGGTTAGGTACTACAGCCTCATGTGATATGAAATTCGACTTGCCTGCAATCATTCCGCGTGCCTATAACCTTGATCATCTTACTGATCCGTTCACCGAGGAAGAAATTGATGGTATTGTAAAAGAAATGCCCCCTGATCGCGCCCCTGGCCCTGATGGATTTAGCGGAGCCTTTCTTAAAGCATGCTGGCCCATTATTAAACATGACTTTTATGCACTTTGCTCCCAATTCCATCAAGGCACTATGGATATAACTAGCATCAACGATGGTCTCATTACACTAATACCCAAGATCAATTCACCCGAGTCAGTAAATGATTACAGACCGATCACCCTTCTTAACTGCTGCCTAAAGTTGATCACGAAATTGCTCACTAACTGCCTCCAACGGGTTATCCTTCAACTGGTTCACCATAATCAATACAGATTTCTTAAAGGACGGACCATCCAAGACTGTCTGGCGTGGGCCTATCAGTATATTCACCTATGTCACACTTCGGGCAAAAAGATAGTTCTGCTTAAGCTAGACTTTGCAAAAGCGTTTGACACGATTGCTCACGAGCCCATGATCAATATAATGCGGCATATGGGGTTCAACGATCGATGGATTGCTTGGATTAACTACCTCTTTTCCTCTGGTCGATCCTCAGTTCTTCTAAATGGAGTACCGGGCCGTCAGTTCCTCTGTAAGTGTGGGGTTAGGCAAGGAGACCCACTATCCCCACTCACCTTTGTTCTCGCGGCTGAGTTGCTCCAGGCTGCAGTTAATGACGTGTTCAGACAAGGCAGGATCCATCTCCCTTTCCCTTGCAGAGGACAAACTGACTATCCTGTCCTTAAATATGCGGACGATACACTCATTGTCCTCCCCGCATGCACCCAACAAGCCACATTAATCAAGCAACTCCTCTCGGACTATGCCTCCTCTATTGGGATTAAGATCAACTTCCATAAATCCACGTTAATACCAATCAACCTGGACTTGGAAGCTACAAACAATTTGGAAAGAGTTTTCGGATGTGCAATTGGCTCTATGCCATTCACCTACCTTGGCCTCCCATTAGGCACAACAAAACCCTCCGTACAAGAGCTCATGCCTCTGGTCTATAGATTAGAAAGACATCTCACGTCCACAATTGCTTTGATGTCGTATGGAGGCAAGCTTGCTTGGTTAAATGCGTCAGTTACATCGCTCCTCGTATTTGCCATGTGCACGCTCCAGTTCCCTCGTAAACTCATTGAGATCCTTGATAAAATCAGACGTCGATGCCTTTGGACTAAGAAAACAGAACAAGGGGACAAATGTAACTCGCTGGCTGCTTGGAATTTGGTCTGTCGACCCAAGAAAAATGGAGGGCTTGGAGTGATCAACTTAAAGATACATAATGAAGCTCTGCTGCTAAAATTCCTGCACAAGTTCTTCAACAAACTGGATAATCCCTGGGTGAATCTCGTTTGGGACAATCATTATGTGGACAAAATACCTCATGCGGTGGACACTGTTGGCTCGTTCTGGTGGAAAGTCATCTTAAAACTCACCCCCATTTTCCGGGGAATCACATGTGTTCAGGTGGTTGACGGCAAGACGACGCTCTTTTGGAAAGATCTGTGGAAGGAGGAAATCCTACAAATATCTCACCCTCGTGCTTTTTCATTTTCCATTCATGAAGATCTTTTTGTGGCTGAGGCAATGAATAGTACGGATCTGCATGAAACCTTTCACCTACCTGTCTCGCCGCAGGCGCTTGAAGAAATCCAAGATATGCACTCCTCTCCACATTGGATTTCCCCCTCGACATCACTACATGACGTATGGCATTACTCGTGGGGGTTGGCATACTACCAGCCAAAGGACTACTTCAGGGACGGGGAGGCGCACCATGCTTCAGGGACGGGGAGGCGCACCATGCTTTCAATCATCTGTGGAAATCGAGATGTACTATGAAAATCAAAGTGTTCGGCTGGCTGCTCTTCCTTGACAGGCTCAACACACGCAATATGCTCAAAAGGAGGCATTATAACATCAGGAATAACTTTGATTGCATACTGTGTGAGCAACACATCGAGGAAACCGTTGACCACATGATCTTCACTTGCCCGTTCAGCCAAAGCTGCTGGGCGAAACTCCGCATAGTCTGGGCACCCTTTGACAACCGCCTCGTTCTCCTTCAAACAACAAAAGACGCTTGGCCGAACCCTTTCTTCTTTGAAACATTCCTCACCTCGGCTTGGAGCATTTGGAAAGAGAGAAACAACAAATATTTCAGAGGAGTGGCTCCGACGGTGGCGGGCTGGCTGACACGATTCAAAGAGGATCTCCAGCTTCTTCAACATAGAGTTAAAGCAGCCCATAGAGCTGCCTTTATCACCTTTTGTAACTCTATTGTATAACCAAAACTTACACTGTAGTAGAGCTCCCTAGCTGCACACTAGGTGAAAAGGTGCACCTTGTAAAATGGCTGATATGTCTATGTAAACATCCCATTTATATAGATATATGAAAACAGTAGGGGTTCTCCCCCTACTGTCAAGTTTCAAAAAAAAGACGAAAGAGGGGATGCCTTACGGGGCATCCCCAAGATTAGGCTCTTGGTTGTCCTTTAATATTACCTTGGGGTGCCTTGGGAATCCCCAAGCTTAGGCTCTTGCCACTCCTTATTCCATAGTCCATCGAATCTTTACCCAAAACTTGAAAACATCACAACACAAAACTTAACAGAAAACTCGTAAGCTCCGTTAGCGAAAGAAAAGAAAACACCACTTCAAGGTACTGTAATGAACTCATTCTTTATTTATATTGGTGTTAAACCTACTGTATTCCAACTTCTCTATGGTTTATAAACTCTTTTACTAGACATATATTAATCAAAACAAGTAAACAACACATAGAAAACAGAATCTGTCAAAAACAGAACAGTCTGTAGTAATCTGGATCAAATGTATACTTCTGGAACCCCAACAATGCTAAACTAAATTTCTGTACCTGAGGAATTTATCTAGTAATCATCTGAAAAAAGAATTAACTAAATAGCACTGTCCAATAAAAAAGGGCAGCAAATCTCGTGAGCGCTAAAGTTTCTGTTTTTTACAGCATGATCGCAAAGACTTTCCCCAAGTCTTCCCAACGGTTCTACTTGGCACAAACACTAATTAAAAGCATAAAACAACATCTAAATAGAGGCAAGATGAAGTATTTATTACTAAACAGGAACAAAAATCAAGGAACAAAAATAAAATTGGGTTGCCTCCCAACAAGCGCTATCGTTTAACGCCCCTAGCTAGGCATGATGATTTCAATGATGCTCACATAAAAGATAAGGATTGAAACATAAAGAGAGCATCATGAAGAATATGAATAACATATTTAAGTCTAACCCACTTCCTATGCATAGGGATTTTGTGAGCAAACAACTTATGGGAACAAGAATCAACTTGCATAGGAAGGTAAAACAAGCATAGCTTCAAGATTTTCAACACATAGAGAGGAAACTTGATATTATTGCAATTCCAACAAGCATATATTCCTCCCTCATAATAATTTTCAGTAGCATCATGAATGAATTCAACAATATAACCAGCATCTAAAGCATTCTTTTCATGATCTACAAGCATAGAAATTTTATTACTCTCAAAACAAGCAAAATTCTTCTCATGAATAATAGTGGGAGCAAACTCAACAAAATAATTATCATGTGAGGCATAATCCAATTGAAAACTAAAATCATGATGACAAGTTTCATGGATATTCAAGGAATTCATACTAACAACATTGCAATCATGCTCATCATTCAAAGATTTAGTGCCAAACATTTTAATGCATTCTTCTTCTAACACTTTGGCATAATTTTCCTTTCCATCATACTCACGAAAGATATTAAAAAGATGAAGCGTATGAGGCAAACTCAATTCCATATTTTTTTGTAATTTTCTTTTATAAACTAAACTAGTGCTAAAACAAGAAACAAAAAGATTCGATTACAAGATCTAAAGATATACCTTCAAGCGCTAACCTCCCCGGCAACGGCGCTAGAAAAGAGCTTGATGTCTACTACACAACCTTCTTCTTGTAGACGCTGTTGGGCCTCCAAGTGCAGAGGTTTGTAGGACAGTAGCAAATTTCCCTCAAGTGGATGACCTAAGGTTTATCAATTCGTAGGAGGCGTAGGATGAAGATGGTCTCTCTCAAGCAACCCTGCAACCAAATAACAAAGAGTCTCTTGTGTCCCCAACACACCCAATACAATGGTAAATTGTATAGGTGCACTAGTTCGGTGAAGAGATGGTGATACAAGTGCAATATGGATGGTAGATAAAGGTTTTGGTAATCTGAAAATATAAAAACAACAAGGTAACTAATGATAAAAGTGAGCATAAACGGTATTGCAATGTGTTGAAACAAGGCCTAGGGTTCATACTTTTGCTAGTGCAAGTTCCCTCAACAATAGTAACATAATTGGATCACATAACTATCCCTCAACATGCAACAAAGAGTAACTCCAAAGTCACTAATAGCGGAGAACAAACGAAGAGATTATGGTAGGGTACGAAACCACCTCAAAGTTATTATTTCCAATCAATCCGTTGGGCTATTCCTATAAGTTTTACAAACAGCCCTAGAGTTCGTACTAGAATAACACCTTAAGACACAAATCAACCAAAACCCTAATGTCACCTAGATACTCCAATCTCACCTCAAGTATCCGTGGGTATGATTATACGATATGCATCACACAATCTCAGATTCATCTATTCAACCAACACATAGAACCTCAAAGAGTGCCCCAAAGTTTCTACCGGAGAATCATGATGAAAACGTGTGCCAACCCCTATGCATAGGTTCGTGGGCGGAACGCGCAAGTTGATCACCAAAACATACATCAAGTGAATCATGTGATATCCATTGTCACCACAGATACGCACGGCAAGACATACATCAAGTGTTCTCAAATCTTTAAAGAGTCAATCCGATAAGATAACTTCAAAGGGAAAACTCAATCCATTACAAGAGAGTAGAGGGGGGAAGAAACATCATAGGATCCAAATATAATAGCAAAGCTCGCAATACATCAAGATCATGCCAAATCAAGAACATGAGAGAGAGAGAGAGAGATCAAACACATTGCTACTGGTACATACCCTCAGCCCTGAGGGAGAACTACTCCCTCCTCATCATGGAGAACACTGGTATGATGAAGATGGCCACCGGAGAGGGATTTCCCCCTCCGGTAGGGTGCCAGAACGGGCCTAGATTGGTTTTCGGTGGCTATGGAGGCCTCTGGCGGTGGAACTCCCGATCTATTGTGCTCCCCGATCGTTTTAGGGTATATGGATATATATATATAGGCAGAAAAATTACATCAGGGGAGCCACGAGGGGCCCACAAGGGTGGAGGGCTGATACGTCTCCATCGTATCTACTTTTCCAAACACTTTTGCCCTTGTTTTGGACTCTAACTTACAAGATTTAAACGGAACTAACCCGGATGACGCAGTTTTCTGCAGAATTACCATGGTGTTATTTATGTGCAGAAACAAACGTTCTCGGTGAATTTCTTGCGACACCTAAACCTACTTCTGCTATTCGTTCTGATATGTCGCATGGTATTGGTGATGCCACTTCTGCTATACATGATACTTATGATGAAACTACTTCTATGCTTGATACTACTGTGCCACTTGGTGAATTTCTTGATGAACAACTTGCTAGGGCTAGAGAGATTGAAAATATTGAATCTAATAATAATGATGAAAGTGATGATGAAGAATCACTTGTTATTCCCGAGGGTTATGTTTTTGATCAAGAAGGCTCTTTAGCTATTTTAGCTTGCAAAGATAGATACGAACTTAAGAGGTTATTAGCTAAATGGAACAAGCAATCTCTAAATGCTAGAATGAAACCTGACCCTACTTTTGCTACTTCACCTATTTGTGTTACCGATAAGGATTATGAATTCTCTGTTGATCCTGATATAATTACTTTGGTTGAGTCTGATCCTTTTCATGGCTATGAATCTGAAACTGTTGTGGCACATCTTACTAAATTAAATGATATTGCTACCCTATTCACTACCGATGAGAAAACTCGTTACTTTTATATCCTTAAAATATTTCCTTTCTCATTAAAGGGTGATGCTAATATATGGTTTAATTCTCTTGATCCTGGTTGTGTGCGTAGTCCCCAGGATATGATTTATTACTTCTCTGCTAAATATTTCCCTGCTCATAAAAAACAAGCTGTTTTAAGGGATAAATATAATTTTGTGCAAATTAAAGAAGAGTGTCTCCCACAAGATTGGGGGAGGCTTCTCCAATTACTTAATTCTTTGCCTGATCATCCTCTTAAGAAAAATGAAATACTTGATATCTTTTATAATGGACTAATCGATGCTTCCAGAGATTACCTGGATAGTTGTGCTGGTTCTGTTTTCAGGGAAAGAACACCGGATGAAGTTTAAATTCTATTGAATAATATGTTGACAAATGAAAATAATTGGACACCTCCGGAGCCAATTCCTGAGCCTATTCCTAAACCAAATCCGAAGAAGAGGGGTATTCTATTTCTCAGTCCTGAAGATATGCAAGAGGCAAAGAAATGTATGAAAGAAAAATGTATTAAAGCTGAAGATGTTAAGAATTTACCTCCTATCGAAGAAATACATGGTCTTAATTTACCGCCTGTTGAAGAAACATATGATCTTAATCCATTACCTATTGAAGAAACTCATGGTCTTGATAACCCGACACAGGTAGTAAAGGTAAATTCTCTCTATAGATATGATAAAGCTGAAATCCCATTTACTAAGTTTGCTAGCCCATGCTTAGATGAGTTTGGTAAATTTATGGCTAAGCAAGAAGACTTTAATGCTTATTTTGGTAGACAATTGAAATACAATTCAAATATGCTTGAACACTTGGGTGATTATATGGCTAATGTCAAAGGTGAACTTAAACTTATTAGTAAGCATGCTTCTATGGTTACCACTCAAGTAGAACAAGTACTTAAAGCTCAAAATGATTTGCTCAATGAATTGAATAGTGAAGATAATGATAATGCTGTTAGAGTGGCTACTAGAACTGGTAAAATGACTCAGGAACCTTTGTATCCTGAATCCACCCTAAGAGAATTGAGCAAGATTCTCAGAGAAATAATATAGATGCGCCTAGTCCTTCTAAAAGGAAGAAAAAGAAAAATGATAGGACTTTGCATGCTTCTAGTGAACCTGTTATTGAAACACATGAGAATCCAAATGATATTTCTATTTCTGATGCTGAAACTCAAGCTGGTAATGAACCTGAAACTAGTGATAATGCTAATAATAATGTTCATGATGATGCTCAACCTAGTAATGATAATGATATAGAAATTGAACCTGCTGTTGATCTTGATAACCCACAATCAAAAAAACAACGTTATGATAAGAAAGACTTTGTTGCTAGGAAACATGGTAAAGAAAGAGAACAATGGGCTCAGAAACCCATGCCTTTTCCTCCCAAACCATCGAAGAAAAAGGATGATGAGGATTTTGAGCGCTTTGCTGAAATGATTGGACCTATCTTTTTGTGTATGCGATTAACTGATATGCTCAAAATGAATCCTTATGCTAAGTATATGAAAGAAATTGTTACAAATAAAAGAAAGATATTGGAAGCTGAAATTTCCACCATGCTTGCTAATTATACTTTTAAGGGTGGAATACCAAAGAAACTTGGAGATTCAGGAGTACCCACTATACCATGCTCTATTAAGAGAAACTATGTTAAAACTGCTTTATGTGATCTTGGAGCCGGTGTTAGTGTTATGCCTCTCTATTTATATCGTAGACTTGATTTGAATAAGTTGACACCTACTGAAATATCTTTGCAAATGGCTGATAAATCAACTACTATACCTGTCGGTATTTGTGAGGATGTGCTTGTTGTAGTTGCAAACATTACTATTTTAACGGACTTTGTTATTCTTGATATTCCCGAGGATGAATATGTCTATTATTCTTGGAAGACCCTTTTTGAATACTGCAAGGGCTGTTATTGATTGCACTAAAGGCAATGTCACTTTTCATGTTATTGGTAATGAGCACACGGTACACTTTCCGAGGAAACAACCTCAAGTTCATAGTATCAACTCTATTAGAAAAATTCCATCGATTTTATTTGGAGGTTTTGAATTTCCTCTTCCTACTGTCAAGAAGAAATATGATATTCTTATTATTGGGGATGTGCATATCCCCGTTGAGGTAACATAGTGTTATTCGAAATTTCTCTGGTTCCATGTTATTCGGAATGAGTTCGTTAACAAGACTTGATCAACCTTGTTAGTGGATTCCTTTTGATGATCGTGAGATGGATGAAATTAGAAAACACAACCTTCTGTACCGCACTTTTACTTTCTGTTATTTATATTAAATAAAATAAAAATAAATATTTTTCTGTCTGTTATCTGATTATCCGTGCAATATAAAAATACCTCAAAAATAAAAGTTCTCCAAATGCCCTGAAATTGAAATATGATTTTTCTAGAATATTTGAGAATATTTGGCACTGAGAACACAGAAGGGGGGGTCAACCACCTGCCCATGAGGGTGGAGGGCGCGCCCTACCCCCCTGGGCACACCCCCTGCCTCGTGGGCCCACGGTGGCCCTCCTCCACTTATCCTTTCACCCACACACTCCTTCTTCCTCCCCCAAACACGAATATCCAGCTCAAACCCGAGTCCAAGCTCATTTTGCTGCCATTTTTGATCTCCTTGCTCAAAGCACCTCTCACAAAACTGCTTGGAAAGATTGTTCCTTGGTATGTGACTCCTCCATTGGTCCAATTAGTTTTTGTTCTAGTGCTTTATTCATTGCAAATTTTTGCTGCTTAGGTGACCCTATTCTTGAGCCTGCATGTCAAATTTATATGGTCAAAAGTAGTTTTGATGCATGATATAGGCTCTAGGCATTTGTAGGAGTAGTTGCTATCAATATTATTGAGTTTGGTTTACTTTTATTTTGAAGTTACTAAAAATTTCAGAATTTTTCAGAAAATGATGAAGAGATTTTTGAGGGGCTCATCGAGCCAAAGCTCGAAGGAAAAGGCACCGAAGCCTAAGTATAATCTGCCTCGTACCGTGGAGGTTCAGTCGTGTGAATGTCCTTCCGATGATTTCTTGAGAGCAGCCGGGATTTATGAAGATTTTCATGAATTGGCTAAGAATGCAGGCCTCACCGCTTTCCCACGACCAATGCGATCGGTATCTCTTACTCACAAATATCTTTGTGCAAAACTTTCATTTCCATTCTAGGAGCTCACCACCTATGGTGGAGTTTTATTTATATGATGAGCATAAGGAGATGTCACTTTATGATTTTTGTCGGGTTTGTTTGGTCCCTTTCGAGGGAAAGACAGAAGAACCACATCGCGAGGATGTGGACGGGTTTATTGATACTATCATTGTAGGGGAAACAAGGAAGGTTCCAGATGCACGAATCACTAGCATGCATTTCCCTGTTTTACGCTATTTTGCATTATTTGCTAGTCGTTGTTTAATTGGTCGCCGAAACTGTGGAAACCTTAGTATCCCTGATATTATTATTTTGCTCCACGGTTTATATGGTGATAACTCTGTTAGTATGGGCGGCATTATTGCTAAACGGTTGAGTCTGAACCGTACCAAGGGCCCCATCTTTGGAGGCATCTATGCTTCACGCCTAGCTACACATTTTAACATACCTATTAGGCATTATGAGAAGGAAGAAAAAGTTCTGCCTCGTGTTTATTTAGATTATAAAAGTATGGTGGCACATGATTTTATTGTTAAGAATAGGGAAGGAGAGCTTAAATATAAATTGTTATTTGGTAAACATCATCCTGAGACTATTACCATGCCTGTTCCTTCTTTGTTTGATTTATCTGCAGGCCAGTACCTTGTTCCATTAAAGGCTATTCACGCCTACCGGAACCGTGCACCAGCCATGGAGCCAGAGCCGGAACCACAAGTTGATCCTTCACGACAGTCTAATTACCAGTGGGATCCGAAGATGATTGCCAGCCAGTGGCAATCGGAGTCTTCTTCTTCTTCTTCTTCTTCTTCTCAGTACGACCCTAACTATTATTATGGATATCCGCCAGGCAAGCCGTGGCCATAAACCAACTTAGGCTAAAAGCCTAAGCTTGGGGGAGTACGTATTTCCCACCGACATTACATTTATGTTCACACACTCATTGCTAGATGTCGGTGCTCATACTTTTTCATTGTATCATCCATACTAGTTTATTTTCCTTTTATGCTTTCTTCTTGTGTGTTTAATAAACCTTAAGAAAAACAAAAAAAATAAATTAGTTGTAGCTTTTAGTTAGTTTAATTTCCATGCTTGTAGTAGTAATTAAAAAGAAAACCCAAAAAGATTTCATGTTCTTCTTTTACTTGTTGGGAGCTCTCCCGTGTAAATAGTTTTATTTATTTTCTTTTCTTTGGGGGTCGATAGGAGAAGACCATAATTAAATTGTTGAAGTGGCTCTTGTATGCATACTTGTTGATCTGACAAAAAAGCCCATATTGCCTTGTCTTCTCCTGTTTATTGAATGCTTGCAGATTCCAGCTTCGTCCAATGCACGCGCACTATTATTATTATTCACATCGTTCGGTCGTGCAAGTGAAAGGCAATTATGACGATATATGATGGACTGACTGAGATGAGAAAAGCTGGTATGAACTCGACCTCTTTTGTTTTTGTAAATATGATTAGTTCATCGTTCCTGATTCAGTCTATTATGAATAAACATGTTTGCAATGACAACTAGGGATCATAGTTCCTTGTGCCATGCTTGATTAGTTATGAGTCATAATGGTTTACCTTGCGTGCCAACATGCTATTGAGATGGTTATGGTGTGGTATGATAGGGTGGTATCCTCCTCTGAATGATTTAAGTGACTTGACTTGGCGCATCTTCACGCATGTAGTTGAAACAAAATCAACATAGCCTTCACGATATTTATGTTCATGGTGGATTATATCCTACTCATGCTTGCATTCGGTGTTGATTAATTTCAATGCATGTTCATGAATGTTGTCGCTCTCTAGTTGGTCGCTTCCCAGTCTTTTGCTAGCCTTCACCTGTACTAAGCGGGAATACTGCTTGTGCATCCAATCCCTTAAACCCCAAAGTTATTCCACATGAGTCCACTATACCTACCTATATACGATATCTACCTGCCGTTCAAAGTAAATTTGTATGTGCCAAACTCTAAACCTTCAGATAAATATCCTGTTTTGTATGCTCGAATAGCTCATGTATCAACTAGGGTTGTCTGTATCTTCCATGTTAGGCGGGTTATTCTCAAGAGGAGTGGACTCTGCTCCTCACTCACGAGATAAATGGCTGGTCACCGGGATGCCCAGTCACATGCTTTATGCAAACTAAATCAAAATAATTGCAAACAAAACTCCCTTTGGGACTCTTGTTAGTTGGAGGCACTTGTTGTTTCGAGCAAGCCATGGATTGATGCTTGTTGGTGGAAGGGGGAGTATAAACTTTACCATTCTGTTTGGGAACCGCCTATAATGTGTGTAGCATGGAAGATATCGCCATCTCTTGGTTGTTATGCTGACAATGAAAGTACACCGCTCAAAATATTATTCATCTCTATTTCAAAACCAAGCTCTGGCACCTCTACAAATCCCTGCTTCCCTTTGCGAAGGGCCTATCTATTTACTTTTATGCTGAGTCATCATCCTCTTATTAAAAAGCACCAGTTGGAGAGCACCGCTGTCATTTGCATTCATTATTGTTAGTTTACATTGAATATGACTTGACTGGATCTCTTTTACCATGAATTACAATGTCTAGTCAGTCCTTGGTCTTTAAAGGTGCTCTGCATTTATGTTTTGCGGTCTCAGAAAGGGCTAGCGAGATACCATCTTGTTATATCATATTATGGTTGTTTTGAGAAAGTGTTGTCATCCGAGATTTATTATTATTGCTCGCTAGTTGATTATGCCATTGATATGAGTAAAACTTGAGACCTAAGCATTATTGCGAATGTGGTTAGTTATAATCTTTGCTGAAAACTTGAATGTTGGCTTTACATATTTACAACAACAAGAGCAAACAGAATTTGTAAAAGTTTTTCTTTTTCACTTTCAGTTTATAACTGAATTGCTTGAGGACAAGCAAAGGTTTAAGCTTGGGGGAGTTGATACGTCTCCGTCGTATCTACTTTACCAAACACTTTTGCCCTTGTTTTGGACTCTAACTTGCATGATTTGAATGGAACTAACCCGGACTAACGCTGTTTTCAGCAGAATTACCATGGTGTTATTTATGTGCAGAAACAAACGTTCTCGGAATGACCTAAAACTTCACGAAGCAACTTTTCGGAAAATATAAAAAATACCTGCAAAAGATGAAGGCCAGGGGCCCACCACCTGTCCACGAGGGTGGTGGGCGCGCCCCCTGGTGCCTCTCCGACTCCAACTCCAACTCTATATATTGTGTTTCAGGGAGAAAAAAATAAAGGAGAAGAATTCATCACGTTTTATGATATGGAGCCGCCGCCAAGCCCTAAAACCTCTCGGGTGGCCTAATCTGGATTCCGTTCAGGGCTCCGAAGTGGGGAATCCGTCGCCATCGTCATCATCAACCATCCTCCATCACCAATTTCATGATGCTCACCGCCGTGTGTGAGTAATTCCATCGTAGGCTTGCTGGACGGTGATGGGTTGGATGGGATCTATCATGTAATCCAGTTAGTTTTGTTAGGGTTTGATCCCTAGTATCCACTATGTTCTGAGATTGATGTTGCTATGACTTTGCTATGCTTAATGCTTGTCACTAGGGCCCGAGTGCCATGATTTCAGATCTGAACCTATTATGTTTTCATCAATATATGAGTGTTCTTGATCCTATCTTGCAAGTCTATAGTCACCTATTATGTGTTATGATCCGTTAACCCCGAAGTGACAATAATCGGGATACTTACCGGTGATGACCGTAGTTTGAGGAGTTCATGTATTCACTATGTTTTAATGCTTTGTTCCGGTACTCTATTAAAAGGAGGCCTTAATATCCCTTAGTTTCCGTAAGGACCCCGCTGCCACGGGAGGGTAGGACAAAAGATGTCATGCAAGTTCTTTTCCATAAGCACGTATGACTATGTTCGGAATACATGCCTACATTATATCAATGAACTGGAGCTAGTTCTGTGTCACCCTAGGTTATGATTGTTGCATGATGAACCGCATCCGGCAGAATTCTCCATCACTGATTCATTGCCTACGAGCTTTCCATATATTGTTCTTCGCTTATTTACTTTCCCGTTGCTATTGCTATCATCACTACAAAATACCAAAAACATTACTTTTACTACTGTTACCTTTTGTTACCGTTACCACTACTATCATATTACTTTGCTACTAAATACTTTGTTGCAGATACTAAGTTTCCAGGTGTGGTTGAATTGACAACTCAGCTGCTAATACTTGAGAGTATTCTTTGGCTCCCCTTGTGTCGAATCAATAAATTTCGGTTGAATACTTTACCCTTGAAAACTGTTGCAATCCCTTATACTTGTGGGTTATCAAGGGTGCGCCCAGGGGGGTGGGCGCCCCTGCCTTGTGGCTTCCTCGTTGATCCCCTGACGTGCACTCCAAGTCTCCTGTATTGCTTTCTTTCCAAAAATAACTTTTCTGAAGGTTTCATTCCGTTTGCACTCCGTTTGATATTTCTTTTCTTCGAAACCCTAAAACAAGGAAAAAACAGAAACTGGCACTGGGCTCTAGATCAATAGGTTAGTCCCAAAAATAATATAAAAGTGGATAATAAAGCCCAATAATGTCCAAAACAGTAGATAATATAGCATGGAGCAATGAAAAATTATAGATACGTTGGAGACGTATCAGATGGCTATGGAGTTTGGCACGAGGGAAACTAACATCTTTTCTCTTCTGAATTGAAACGCCGCCCAGTTCGGTATTGGGCCCGTCTACAAACTCAGTACGGCGGTTCAAATAGAAAAAGTCCCGGAATAGCTCAACAATTGGCTCCTCTTGCAGGTATGCTTCACAAAATACTTGAAAGTCGCAAACATTGGACACATAATTTGGTCCAATATCTTGAGGATGGATCTGGAAGTTGGCAAGCACATCACGGAAAAACTTGGACCCATGTGGTTTAAAGACACAGCTCATTTGATCAACAAACACTACCAGTTGGCCATATCTAGGGGTAGGAGAGTTTTCTGGACCGGGAACTCGCCACTGGATTTCACTTCGCTTCGGTAAAGCACCAGTTCTGACGCATCCATCCAGTTGTTCTTCAGTAACCCGGGAAGGGACCCAGTTACAGGCATAAATTTTTTTGGCCATTGCAAGTGAAGAGCTAGAAAAGATTAATGCCGGTTTACGATTCATCATTGACAAAGCATAAAGCACAACAGGTTAAGAAAAAGGAATTCGAGCATGCAAAATTGTTAAACCAGAGGCTGCTGCTGTTATAAATGGTAAAGCGACGGACGGTTTACAAGGGGACTAATGGCATATGACGGATTATTTTCTAACAGGATAAACCGCCTACGTAGATGAGGAAGGTACAAATCTGAGGCAAAAAACTACTGAGGAAAAACAGGTTTCACAAGTTCACATTGGCATTTTGGATCTACCATAGGTCAGGAAAAGAAAAAGATTTAGACCTAAAAGTTGGTTCTGGAGCAGTTCGCAAAAGTCCAGATCGGCTTTTATACATAGAAAGCATGGTTTGATAGCCAAGATAAAGACTGCTATAGCTACCGCACGTAACACATCAAAGTTGAGATCTGTTGTGTATGAACTGACGAAGAACAAGAGAAGAACACCATGAACCCGTGTGAACCCTAAGCGGATCTACAGAGGAAAGGGGGGAGGATTTACTGAAGTTGTTGAAGCAGCGGAGGTGCGCCTCGTTTTTCTGGTGCGATCAGGTTGATGTAGCGGCCGACGGTGAGGCGGAGGCGAAGCTCGACGACGGCGGCGGCGCTCGGGTGCAGAGGCGTCGCGAGGTGGAAGAAGAGATGAAGAGGCAACGGGAGGAAAAGAAAGGGATCCTCAACTCTATTTATAAGGCAAAGAGATAAGCGACAAGAGCGGGAATCGAGGAGCCCAAAAAATGGATACATAACAAAGTTGTGGCCTTGATTGTTGGAGGCTCATTAATAAAGGGCACCTTCAGATTTAATGAACAAGTGATGTCATGGCAGTTTACTACGAGTTTGAAGGATGACGTCACAGCGGTTTACAAGATATACGCGGTGCAAAAGGAGGAATTTTCTAAAGTGTTGAAGATTGACATGAACAAGTTCAAATCAATCTAGGGCCTAATGTTGGGGATATTATTATTAAGTATAAACCGGCCATGAGGGGCCGGGTTATGTCCACAAGGAATTAATCATGTTTGAAGCCCAAGAAGATAAAAGGGATGGCGCTTTATGGAGGAGATCTAACATGAAGGCCCATGGCCCAAAGGTGATTAGGGACCGTAGATGTAAACCGCCATATTATATGTAACTTATGTTGTAAGACAATGAAGGGTGAAATCGAGTCGGACATGTTTATGAACCGGCCTCGGGATTCTGTAAACCGTCGGGCCAACCTGTGTATATAAAGGGACGACCCCACGGCGGTTTAGGAGTAACACACAACAACTCGAGAGCCAGGCAAAGCGGATTCACTCCTTGGTCATCGAAACCCTAACAATTCCATCACAACTAGATTAGGCTTTTACCTTCACCGTAAGGAGCCAAACTAGTATAAACTCTTGCATCTTTTGCCCGCTTTAACCCCTTTAAGCTAACCCGTAGCGATGGATCCACGACTAAGTCCTTTCATGAGGACATCTGCCGTGACAAAACCACGACAGAGTAGTATTCAATGGTGAACATATCTATGTTGATCATACCTACTATATGATTCACGTTCGACCTTTCGGTCTCCAGTGTTCCAAGGCCATGTTTGTTCATGCTAGGCTCGTCAAGTTTAACCCGAGTATTCCACCCGTGCAAAACTGTCTTACACCCGTTGTATGTGAACGTAGAGCTTAGCACACCCGATCATCATTTGGTGTCTCGGCACGACAAACTGTCGCAATGGTGCATACTTAGGGAGAACAGTTATACCTTGAAATTTTAGTGAGGGATCATCTTACAATGCTACCGCCATACTAAGCAAAATGAGATGTATAAAAGATATACATCACATGCAATCAAAATATGTGACATGATATGGCCATCATCATCTTGTGCCTTTGATCTCCATCTCCAAAGCACCGTCATGATCTCCAACGTCACCGGCTTGACACCTTGATCTCCATCGTAGCGTCATTGTCGTCTCGCCAACTATTGCTTCTACAACTATCGCTAATGCATAGTGATAAACTAAAGCAATTACATGGCGATTACATTTCATACAATAAAGAGACAACCATAAGGCTCCTACGAGTGGCCGATAACTTTTACAAAACATGATCATCTCATACAACAACGTATATCACATCATGTCTTGACCATATCACATCACAACATGCCCTGCAAAAACAAGTTAGACGTCCTCTACTTTGTTGCTGCAAGTTTTACGTGGCTGCTACAGGCTTCTAGTAAGAACTGTTCTTACCTATGCATCAAAACCACAACGATGTTTCATCAAGTTTGCTGTTTTAACCTTCAACAAGGATCGGTTGTAGTCAAATTCGATTCAACTAAAGTTGGAGAAACAGACACCCGCCAGCCACCTTTATGCAAAACAAGTTGCATGTCTATTGGTGGAACCGGTCTCATGAACGTGGTCATGTAAGGTTGGTCCCGGCCGCTTCATCCAACAATACCGCCGAACCAAAATAAGACGTTGGTGGTAAGAAGTATGACTATCATCGCCCACAACTCTTTGTGTTCTACTCGTGCATATCATCTACGCATAGACCTGGCTCGGATGCCACTGTTGGGGAACGTAGCATGCAATTTCAAAAATTTCCTAAGCTCATGCAAGATCTATCTAGGAGATGCATCGCAATGAGAGGGGGAGAGTGTGTCCACATACCCTCGTAGACCGAAAGCGGAAGCGTTTGACAACATGGTTGATGTAGTCGAACTTCTTACCGTTTTTACCGATCAAGCACCGAACGTATGGCACCTTCGAGTTCTGCACACGTTCAGCTCGATGACGTCCCTTAAACTCTTGATCCAGCAAAGTGTGGAGGGATAGTTCCGTCAGCACGATGGTGTGGTGACAGTGATGGTGAAGTGATCCGCGCAGGGCTTCACCTAAGCACTACGTGAATATGACCGGAGGCGTAAACTGTGGAGGGGGCGCCGCACACGGCTAACAATTTTTGTTGTGTGTTCTAGCGGTGCCCCCACATATATATAGGTTGGAGGGGAGGAGAGGCAGCCAAGGGGGCGCCCCAAGTGGGAGGAATCCTACTTGGGGTCCTCCCAATTCGACCTCCCCCCTTTCCCATTCCTATTCGCAGTAGGAAGGGAAGAGGGAATCCTATTCCCTTTTTCCTTGCCTTCTTCCCCTTTCCTTCTCTAATTTGGCCAGCCCATATGGGGGGGGGGGGGCACCAGCCCCTTAGTGGCTGGTGTGTTTCCGCTCTTGGCCTATTAGGCCCATATAGCTTGTTGGGGGTTGCCTGGAACCCCTTTCGGTGACCCGACACGTACCCGGTACCCCCAGAACACTTCCGGTGTCCGAATTCTATCGTCCTACATATGAATCTTTACGTCTTAACCATTTAGAGACTCCTCGTCATGCCCGCGGTCTCATCCGGGACTCCGAACAACATTCGGTCACCAAATCACATAACTCATATAATACAAAATCGTCATCGTACGTTAAGCGTGCGGACCCTATGGGTTCGAGAACTATGTAGACATGACCGAGACACCTCTCCGGTTAATAACCAATAGCGGAACCTGGATGCTCATATTGGTTCCTACTTATTGTATGAAGATCTTTATCGGTCAAACCATAATGACGACATACGTTATTCCCTTTGTCATCGGTATGTTACTTACCCGAGTTTCGATCGTTGGTATCTTCATACCTAGTTCAAGCTCGTTACCGGTAAGTCTCTTTACTCGTTCCGTAATGCATCATCCCGCAACTAACTCATTAGTCACATTGGTTGCAAGGCTTATCATGATGTGCATTACCGAGAGGGCCCAGAGATACCTCTCTGATACTTGGAGTGACAAATCCTAATTTCGATCTATGCCAACCCAACAAACACCTTCGGAGATAACTGTAGAGCATCTTTATAATCACCCAGTTACGTTGTGATGTTTGATAGCACACAAGGTATTCCTCCGGTATCCGGGAGTTGCATAATCTCATAGTCAAACGAATATGTATAAGTCATGAAGAAAGCAATAGCAGTAAAACTGAACGATCATAATGCTAAGCTAACAGATGGGTCTTGTCCATCACATCATTCTCCCAATGGTGTGATCTCGTTTATCAAATGACAACACATGTCTATGGTTAGGAAACTTAACCATCTTTGATTAACGAGCTAGTCTAGTAGAGGCTTACTAGGGACGCGGTGTTTTGTCTATGTATGCACACATGTATCAAGTTTCCGGTTAATACGATTCTAGCATGAATAATAAACATTAATCATGATATAAGGAAATATAAAACAACAACTTTATTATTGCCTCTAGGGCATATTTCCTTGAAATTGTGTGGTGTGGGTTGGAAGATGCCGGTCCTCGATGTGGATGGAGCTGGAGTTAGGCTTCAGATGGGGAGAAATCCCTATCTAACATTGGTTGGCTGCGATGGCAGCGGTGTGCAAGGGCGCCATTTTCTCTCCATGGAGACATTTGACAGATCTGCTTCCACCGCCATCATGCCATTTTCCTAGGTGAAATCCCTAACAGCGGTGAGCGGCCATGGTACCTTAGGCGTCATTCCCTTCTTGAAGGCGCAACCTTTCGAGATTGTTGGATGGTGGACACCGCTGGGTTGGCATTGGAGGTGATCTGGATCAAGAGGTGGTGTCTGATACGTCTCCAATGTATCTATAATTTTTGATTGTTCCATGCTATTCTATTATCTTTTTGGATGTTTAATGGGCTTTAATATGCACTTTTATATTATTTTTGGGACTAACCTATTAACCAGAGGCCTAGTGCTAGTTGTTGTTTTTTTGCCTATTTTGGTGTTTCGCAGAAAAGGAATATCAAACGGAATCTAAACGAAATGAAACCTTCGCGAGGATCTTTTTTGGAACAAAAGTGATCCAGGAGACTTGGAGTGGACGTCAAGGAAGCAACGAGGGGGCCACAAGGTAGGGCGGCGTGCATAGGGGGACCAGGCGCGCCCCCCATCCTCGTGGGCCCCTCGTAGCTCCACCAACCTACTTCCTTCACCTATATATACTCTTATACCCTGAAAACATCCAGGGGAGCCAGGAAACAACTTTTCCACCGCCACAACCTTCTGTACCCGTGAGATCCCATCTGGGGACTTTTTCCAGCGATATGCCGGAGGGCGATTCGATCACGGAGGGCTTCTACATCAACACCACAGCCTCTCCGATGATGTGTGAGTAGTTTACCACAGACCTTCGGGTCCATCGTTATTAGCTAGATGGCTTATTCTCTCTCTTTGGATCTCAATACAAAGTTCTCCTCGATGTTCTTGGAGATCTATTCGATGTAATTCTTTTTGCGGCGTGTTTGCCGAGATTCAATGAATTGTGGGTTTATGATTAAGATTATCTGTGAACAATATTTGATTCTTCTCTAAGTTCTTATATGCATGATTTGATATCTTTGCAAGTCTCTTTGAATTATCAGTTTGGTTTTGCCTACTAGATTGATCTTTCTTGCAATGGGAGAAGTGCTTAGCTTTGGGTTCAATCTTGCGGTGTCCTTTCTAGTGACAGCAGGGGCAGCAAGGCACATATTATATTGTTGCCATCGAGGATAAAAACATGGGGTTTATATCATATTGCTTGATTTTATCCCTCTACATCATGTCATCTTGCCTAATGTGTTACTCTGTTCTTATGAACTTCATACTCTAGATGCATGTTGGATAGTGGTCGATGTGTGGAGTAATAGTAGTAGATGCAGAATCGTTTTGGTCTACTTGACACGGACGTGATGCCTATGTTCATGATCATGCCTAGATATCATCATAACTATGCGCTTTTCTATCAATTGCTCGTCAGTAATTTGTTCACCCACCGTAATACATGCTATCTTGAGAGAAACCACTAGTGAAACCTATGGCCCCCGGGTCTACTTTACATCATATTAGTTTCCTGTCAATTAGCTATTTCTGTCGCCATTTATTTGGCAATCTTTATTTTGCAATCTTTATCAGATCTCACTTTTGCAAGTGGTCGTGAAGGGATTGACAACCCCTTTATCGCATTGGTTGCAAGGTCTTATTTGTTTGTGCAGGTACTAGGCGACTTGCATGTAGTCTCCTACTGGATTGATACCTTGGCTCTCAAAAACTAAGGGAAATACTTACGCTACTTTGCTCTATCACCCTTTCCTCTTCAAGGGAAAACCAAAGCATGCTCAAGAGGTAGCAAGAAGGATTTCTGGCGCCGTTGCCGAGGAGATCTACACTCAAGTCAAGACATACCAAGTACCCAACACAAACTCTTATCCCTCGCATTACATTATTTGCCATTTGCCTCTCGTTTTCCTCTCCCCTAGTTCACCTTGCCATTTTATTCGCCTCTTTTCATTCGCCCTTTTTCCGTTCGCCTTCTTTCGCTTGCCTCTTGTGTCACTGTTTGTTGGATTGATTGTTTGTCACGATGGCTCAAGATAATACTAAATTATGTGGCTTCTTCAATACCAACAACAATGATTTTATTAGCACTCCGATTGCTCCCCTTACCGATGTTGAATCTTGTGAAATTAATACTGCTTTGCTGAATCTTGACATGAAAGATCAATTTGCTGGCCTTCCTAGTGAAGATGCCAGTACTCACCTAAACAGCTTTGTTGATTTATGTGATATGCAAAAGAATAAAGATGTGGATAATGATGTTGTTAAATTTAAGCTATTTCCGTTTTTGCTTAGAGATCGTGCTAAAACTTGGTTCTCTTCTTTGCCTAAAAATAGTATTGATTCATGGAATAAATGCAAAGATGCTTTTATCTCTAAGTATTTTCCTCCCACTAAGATCATCTCTCTTAGAAACGATATTATGAATTTTAAGCAACTTGATCCTGAGCATGTTGCACAAGCTTGGGAGAGGATGAAATTAATGATAGGTAATTGCCCTACACATGGTTTGAATTTATGGATGATTATACATAATTTTTATGCTGGATTGAATTTTGCTTCTAGAAATCTTTTAGATTCAGCCACGGGAGGCACTTTTATGGAAATCACTTTAGGAGAAGCTACTAAACTCCTAGATAATATTATGGTTAATTATTCTCAATGGCACACCAAAAGATCTACTAGTAAAAAAGTTCATGCGATAGAAGAGATTAATGTTTTGAGTGGAAAGGTGGATGAACTTATGAATTTGTTTGCTAATAAGAGTGTTTCTTCTGATCCTAATGATATGCCTTTGTCCACTTCGATTAAGAATAATAATGAACCTATGGATGTGAATTTTGTTAGTAGGAACAATTTTGGTAACAATGCGTATAGAGGAAATTTTAATCCTAGGCCGTTCCCTAGTAATTCCTCTAATAATTATGGTAATTCCTACAACAACTCTTATGGAAATTTTAATAAGATGCCCTCTTATTTTGAGACTAGTGTTAAAGAATTTATGAATTCGCAAAAGAATTTCAGTGCTTTGATTGAAGAAAAATTGCTTAAGATTGATGAGTTGGCTAGGAACGTGGATATAATTTCTCTTGATGTTGATTCTTTGAAACTTAGATATATTCCACCTAAGCATGATATCAATGAGTCTCGCAAAGTCATGAGAATATCCATTGATGAGTGCAAAGAAAGAACCGCTAGGATGCGTGCTAAAAAAGATTGCTTTGTAAAAGTGTGTTCTTCTAGTTTTCATGATAATAATGATGAAGATCTAAAAGTGATTGGTGTGTCTCCTATTAAGTCTTTGTTTGCCAATATGAATCTTTATAAAGATGGAACTGGAGATGAGTCAACTTTAGTTAAAAGGCGTCCCAACGATTCGGAGTTTTTAGATCTTGATGCAAAAATTAATAAAAGTGGGTTTGAAGAGGTCAAAACTTTACATAGCAATGAATCCACTATTTTGGATTTCAAGGAATTTAATTATGATAATTGCTCTTTGATAGATTGTATTTCCTTGTTGCAATTCGTGCTAAATTCTCCTCATGCTTATGATCAAAACAAAGCTTTTACTAAACACATCGTTGATGCTTTAATGCAATCCCATAAAGAAAAGATTGAACTAGAAGTTTCTATCCCTAGAAAACTTTATGAGGAGTGGGAACCTTCTATTAAAATTAAGATTAAAGATCATGAATTCTATGCTTTATGTGATTTGGGTGCTAGTGTTTCGACGATTCCAAAAACTTTGTGTGATGTGTTAGGTTTCTGTGAATTTGATGATTGTTCTTTAAATTTGCATCTTGCGGATTCCACCATTAAGAAACCTATGGGAAGGATTAATGATGTTCTTATTGTTGCAAATAGGAATTACGTGCTCGTAGATTTCATTGTTCTTGATATAGATTGCAATCCTACATGTCCTATTATTCTTGGTAGACCTTTCCTTAGAACGATTGGTGCAATTATTGACATGAAAGAAGGAAATATTAGATTCCAATTTCCGTTAAGGAAAGGCATGGAACACTTTCCTATAAAGAAAATTAAATTACCTTATGAATCTATCATGAGAGCCACTTATGGATTGCATACCAAAGATGACAATACATAGATCTATCCTTGTTTTTATGCCTAGCTAGGGGCGTTAAACGATAGCACTTGTTGGGAGGCAACCCAATTTTATTTTTGTTCCTTGCTTTTTGTTACTATTTAGTAATAAATAAATCATCTATCCTCTTTTATGATTGTTTTTTATGTTTTAGTTAGTGTTTGTGCCAAGTAAAGTCTTTAGGATCTTCTTGGGTGATTGTTATTTGATCTTGCTGTTAAAAAAACATAAAGTATGCACTCACGAGAATAATTTTCATTTTTTACCAGAGAGCGATAAAATACTGATTCAAACTGCAGTAGATAAATATACAAATTATTTAGGATGTCCTAATTTCTCAGGATTTTTGGAGTTACAGAAGTATTTGAAACCTACAGATTGCTACAACCTGTTCTGTTTTTGACAGATTCAGTTTTTCGTGTGTTGTTTGCTTATTTTGATGAATCTATGGCTAGTATTGGGGGGTATGAACCATAGAGAACTTGGAATACAGTAGGTTTAACACCAATATAAATAAAGAATGAGTTGATTACAGTACCTTAAAGTGGTGGCTTGTTTTCTTATACTAACAGAGCTCATGAGATTTTCTGTTGAGTTTTGTGTTGTGAAGTTCTCAAATTTTTGGGTAAAGATTGGATGGATTTTGGAATAAGGAGTGGCAAGAGCCTAAGATTGGGGATGCCCACGGCACCCCAAGGTAAAATTCAAGGACAACCAAAAGCCTAAGCTTGGGGATGCCCCGGAAGGCATCCCCTCTTTCGTCTTCGTCTATCGGTAACTTTACTTGAGGCTATATTTTTATTCACCACATGATATGTGTTTTGCTTGGAGCGTCTTGTATGATTTGAGTCTTTGCTTTTTAGTTTACCACAATAATCGTTGCTGTACACACCTTTTGGGACAGACACACATAAATCGGAATTTATTAGAATACTCTTTGTGCTTCACTTATATCTTTTGAGCTAGATAATTTTGCTCTAGTGCTTCACTTATATCTTTTTAGAGCACGGTGGCGGTTTTACTTTATAGTCCTTTAGAATAGCATGGTAATTTGTTTTGTTTATGAAATTAGTCCTAATATGATAGGCATCCAAGAGGGGTATAATAAAATCTTTCATATAAAGTGCATTGAATACTATGAGAAGTTTGATACTTGATGATTGTTTTGAGATATGAAGATGGTAATATTAGAGTCATGCTAGTTGAGTAGTTGCTAATTTGAGAGATAATTGTGGTAAAGTTTGTGATTCCCGTAGCATGCACGTATGGTGAACCGTTATGTGATGATGTCGGAGCATGATTTATTTATTGATTGTCTTCCTTATGAGTGGCGATCAGGGACGAGCGATGGTCTTTTCCTACCAATCTATCCCCCCTAGGAGCATGCGCGTAGTACTTTGTTTCGATAACTAATATAATTTTGCAATAAGTATGTGAGTTCTTTATGACTAATGTTGGGTCCATGGATTATACACACTCTCACCCTTCCACCATTGCTAGCCTCTCTAGTACCGCGCAACTTTCGCCGGTACCATAAATCCACCATATACCTTCCTCAAAACAGCCACCATACCTACCTATTATGGAATTTCCATAGCCACTCCGAGACATATTGCCATGCAATTTTCCACTGTTCCGTTTCTTATGACACGCTTCATCATTGTCATATTGCTTTGCATGATCATGTAGTTGACATCGTATTTGTGGCAAAGCCACCGTTCATAATTCTTTAATACATGTCACTCTTGATTCATTGCATATCCCGGTACACCGCCGGAGGCATTCACATAGAGTCATATTTTGTTCTAAGTATCGAGTTGTAATTCTTGAGTTGTAAGTAAATAAAAATGTGACGATCTTCATTATTAGAGCATTGTCCCAGTGAGGAAAGGATGATGGGGACTATGATTCCCCCAGAAGTCGGGATGAGATTCCGGACGAAGAAAAAGAGGCCATAAAAAAGAGGGAGAAAAAGGCCCAAATTAAAAAAATGACAAAAAAAGAGAGAAGGGGCAATGCTACTATCCTTTTACCATACTTGTGCTTCAAAGTAGCACCATGATCTTCATGATAGAGAGTCTCCTATTTTTTCACTTTCATATACTAGTGGGAATTTTTCATTATAGAACTTGGCTTGTATATTCCAATGATGGGCTTCCTCAAAATTCCCTAGGTCTTCATGAGCAAGCGAGTTGGATGCACACCCACTTAGTTTCTTTTTGAGCTTTCATATCATGCACTTATAGCTCTAGTGCATCCGTTGCATGGCAATCCCTACTCACCCACATTGATATCTAGTGATGGACATCTCCATAGCCCGTTGATACACCTAGTTGATGTGAGACTATCTTCCCATTTTGTCTTCTCCACAACCACCATTCTATTCCACCTATAGTGCTATATCCATGGCTCACGCTCATGTATTGCGTGAAGATTGAAAAAATTTGAGAACATCAAAAGTATGAAACAATTGCGTGGCTTGTCATCGGGGTTATGCATGATTTAAATATTTTGTGTGATGAAGATAGAGCATAGCCAGTAGCCAGACTATATGATTTTGTAGGGATAACTTTCTTTGGCCATGTTATTTTGAGAAGACATAATTGCTTTGTTAGTATGCTTGAAGTATTATTATTTTTATGTCAATATTAAACTTGTGTCTTGAATCTTTCGGATCTGAATATTCATGCCACAACAAAGAAAATTACATTGAAAATTATGTTAGGTAGCATTCCACATCAAAAATTCTATTTTTATCATTTACCTACTCGAGGACGAGCAGGAATTGTTCCATGTTATTATATTATCTATTTTGGATGTTTAATGGGCTTTAATATGCACTTTTATATTTTTTTGGGACTAACCTATTAACTGGAGGCCCAGTGCCAGTTGCTGTTTTTTTGCTTATTTCAGTGTTTCGCAGAAAAGGAATATCAAACGGAATGAAACCTTCGCGGGGATCGTTTTTGGAACAAATGCAATCCAGGAGACTTGGGGTGGACGTCAAGGAAGCAACAAGGCGGCCATGAGGTAGGGCGGCGTGCCCAGGGGGGCAGGCTTGCCCCCACCCTCATGGGGCCCTGGTAGCTCCAGCGACCTACTTCCTTCGTCTATATATACTCTTATACCCTGAAAACATCCAGGGGAGCCACGAAACCACTTTTCCACCGCCGCAACCTTCTGTACCCGTGAGATCCCATCTAGAGACCTTTTCCGGTGATCTGCCGGAGGGGGATTCGATCACGGAGGGCTTCTACATCAACACCATAGCCTCTCCGATGATGTGTGAGTAGTTTACCGCAGACCTTCGGGTCCATAGTTATTAGCTAGATGGCTTCTTCTCTCTCTATGCATCTCAATACAAAGTTCTCTCTTTGGAGATCTATTTGATGTAATTCTTTTTACGGCATGTTTGCCAAGATCCGATGAATTGTGGGTTTATGATTAAGATTATCTATGAAAAATATTTGATTCTTCTCTGAATTCTTATATGCATGATTTGATATCTTTGCAAGTCTCTTCGAATTATTAGTTTGGTTTGGCCTACTAGATTGATCTTTCTTGCAATGGGAGAAGTGCTTAGCTTTGGGTTTAATCTTGCGGTGTCCTTTCCCAGTGACAGCAGGGGCAGCAAGGCACGTATTGTATTGTTGCCATCGAGGATAAAAACATGGAGTTTATATCATATTGCTTGAGTTTATCCCTCTACATCATGTCATATTGCCTAATGCGTTACTCTGTTCTTATGAACTTAATACTCTAGATACATGCTGGATAGCGGTCGATGTTTGGAGTAATAGTAGTAGATGCAGAATCGTTTCGGACAACTTGACACGGACGTGATGCCTATGTTCATGATCATGCCTAAATATCATCATAACTATGCGTTTTTCTATCAATTGCTCGGCAGTAATTTGTTCACCCACCATAATACATTCTATCTTGAGAGAAGCCACTAGTGAAACCTATGGCCCCAGGGTCTACTTTACATCATATTAGTTTCTTGTCAACTAGCTATTTTTGTCGCCATTTATTTTGCAATCTTTATTTTCCAATCTATACAACAAAAATACCAAAAATATTTATCTTATTATCTTTATCAGATCTCACTTTTGCATGTGGCCATGAAGGGATTGACAACCCCTTTATCGCGTTGGTTGCAAGGTTCTTATTTGTTTGTGTAGGTACTAGGCAACTTGCGTGTAGTCTCCTACTGGATTGAAACCTTGGTTCTCAAAAACTGAGGGAAATGCTTACACTACTTTGTTGCATCACCCTTTCCTCTTCGAGGGAAAACCAATGCATGCTCCAAAGGTAGCAGTGTGGTGGGCATCTACCGCATTGGGGACGACGGGTCTCAGCTGCGTGGTGCAGCGAGATCTAGACGATGCACATATATTGATGGACGCGTGCAGGATGGTGGCGCTGTTTGGCGTCGTAGTGGCGTCGATGACAGTTGTGTAGGAAATATGATGTAGAGGCAATAATAAATGTTATTATTTATTTCCATATTCATAATTATGTTATTTTCCATTCTATAACTGCAATGGTCCTTGAGTCTGTATATCCGTAGAGTGTTAGAGGAAAACCCATACGCACATATGGAATAAAATATACTAAATTTATTCCTAGTCATGCCTCTAAGACTAGCTCAGGTGTTGCATGATGATTACATTTTCCAATCATGGGCATGTCTATGCCGGAAACTTTGAAGACACAATGTTAGAAGAACACTTGTGTTGAATCGACCCAAATTTATGCTACGCCATGAGATAGATCCATCACAAGTTAATGTTTGCATAATTTCTTAGACCATGAGAGTGTCGAGTTCCTTCATGATTGCTTCATGAACTTTGGGTTTTGTTAAACCTATTTGAAACAGGGTGGCTATTACGGCTTCTTACGGGTTCTTGGAAAAGTATGAATAGAACCTAGATAACTCAAGATTGAGATTTGCTCCTGTGATGATGGACAGACTTTGTTAGGGCCCTCTCGATGTGATGGTATCCATAATCACTGGAAAACACAGTGTGATTTGATCACAGGGATGCCGAAACGCGGGAATGAGGAAAGGGAACAAAACTGGTCACGAGGTAACTGGAATAGTGAACAAGTTGTTGATTCATGGGGAAGCCATCAAATTCCACATCATGTTTTGTAACATATCGCGTAATAGGAATAGCACACGGAAGCTACAGGTTCACTCGAATAATCATTCGTGTGGGTATAGGGGTTAATATGGATGCCACAGTTCCTCTACTGATCATTGATCAGAAAGAGTTCCGATCATGTTTATACTTCACCGAACCTACAGGGTCACACACTTAAGGGTCATCTATTTGCTGAGCAATACATAGGGTGTCCAAGAGAAAGTCGTCGGAAAAGTTTCGAAGACGATAAAAAGGTTTTGGAGAGAAAAACAAAAATGTTTTGGAGTAATCGGATATGTTTTGGAGAAAAATCACCATAACGGAAATGTTTTGGAACGCATCCAAAATTATTTTAGGCGGTGCCAGAAATGTTCTAGACCTTCGGTAATTTTTCTGGAGAAATTGGTTGTGGAAAAACCGTGTCCCAATTGTGGACGCTGACATGGAGAGGTGGGGCCCGCACAAGGGGGGCAACATGTGTGGCCGACACAAGGGAGGGGCTCCTTCATGGAGCTCCCATTCCCCCCTTATGTGGATTTTGGTGGAAAATATATTTCCCGTTTTTCGGGCTTTTCCCCCAAGCCTCCAACCCATACCCCTATTATAAATACAGGTGGAGAGGGCTCTCCATATGCACAAGCTCTCTCACAAGTTTCTCTCCACAAGGCATGTAATGATCTGCCATTCTTTCCCTCCAAAAATAGTTTCGTGTTGCTGAAAGACTGTCTAGACTCAGGTATGGCCTAGTTATGGATGGTGCATGCCTACCGGATAGTTGATAGTGGATGTGTGCAACCCGGTAGATCCTAGGTTGAAAGTTTGATCTTATGTTTGAGGTTCTGTCCAAGGATTTGCCCGATGTTCTGTCCGAGGGTTTCCAATGGACCGTCCAAGGGACAATTCGAGGGAGATAATCGACGTGGTTGGGAGGTTTTAAATTCCTAGCTGCGGGGATCTGCATCAACAATCTGCACCAAATCTACTTCCATTGCGTCACGAGTTGGTAACGAGATCAAATCAAATCTTGTATACATCTTCATAGTGGTCCTTGGTGTGTTCATAGTACGAATTTTATATATTTTCTGTCGCATTCCCTTACAGTGGTATCAAAGTCGTGCTATGAGTAGATGTATGTTTCGGTCAGGAATACATGAGATGAATGGGTATTGCACAATATAATTATGTAGTAGATGATATCTATCGTTGAAAATTATTTGTGCGGTTAGTAGATGAATTATATTACATGATGTTCTTGTTGCTTCCCTTGAGTATGCGTAGGTCTGATCTTGACGGCATGGTGGAATTTTGGTACAAAGTTTTGGCTATGCACGACCCTTCTATGATGCTCCTGGGTATACTGGTTGACAAATCAACTATGTGCTTCAGTTCTTTGGGTTTCGCCATAGTTTAGAAAGATGGATGTTTCACAGACTAAAGGGCAATGCATATATGATCTGCACGGGATTCTTGCTTATGACGAAGTTCAGTATCGGGCTCGAGATGTTTTATCTCATGTTTTCATACACCCTGCAAAGTTAATCTAGTGACTTGAAAAAATATACTTGATGGATGACATTGGCAGCTTCGATTTGTTTCAAAATCTTGTATGAACCGATTAGAGGCGTCTAACATGGTTTTGCAGGATGTGCATGTGACGTGGTTTAGAGTTTAAGGTAGCGTGCTACACAACAAAAAATTTATGCTACATGATTACACCCAGGAACACTATATATATGAAGATGGTAGTAAAGATCAAACTCATCGACGAGCAAAGCAGCAGAAGTGAAGGGTCGGTGCAGCATGAAGATTTCCTGCAGGCCGGTTACACCTCCAAGCGAAAGTTACACCTCCCAACCACGAGAAAGTTTTCCGAGATGAGATTCGAAGTAGAAGACCCCTCAGAGGTATCCACGAGCAGAGTTTCGAAGTCCAGGAAGAAGAACTGCGAGAAAACTAGAGAGAGAGAGAGAGCCTAGCGGCACTTCTTGTCTAATTCTCTTAGATCAATTAGACCGAGATTCGAGTCCGTGTAATTAGAAGTCTAAACACTTAGGCTAATTAAATCAGGAGAGCGTGGAGCTATCCATGAGAGATGCCCTTGAATTTGATGTGCTTCTAGAGGAAGGACTCCCACACACACACACACACACACACACACACACACACACACACACACACACACACACACACACACACACACACACACACACACACACACACACACACACACACACACACACACACACACACACACACACACACACACACACACACACACACACACACATATATATATATATATATATAGATGGGAGAAGTAGAGAAGGCGCCCATGGAGGGGGAATCCTTCTCCTCTTTCAATTGGTGGAAGAATGGTTCCCTCCCTTTATAAAGTTTGTTCAAGTAGATCACGAGACGCCTCTAGCACTCCATAAGACCGCGCATACGAGCGCGTGCGTTCGTATGGAACACCGTCTTTTATTCTGTCTTATCTAATGTGCCTCCCATTTGATGTCATCTATCTCCTCTTTATTTCTTTTCATGTATTGACTTGATTTCGTCCATATTTAAACTCGGGTTCGATGAGCGTAAAAAATATCATTCATCAAGCGGCGCGTGTGGCTGTGCCGGGCGCGCCAGGGTGGAGGCAGTACTTGGAATCCCTGTGCGTGGATTGGAGCTGGGAAAGCTTGTTTCGCAGCGCGGTCATCTCATTCTTGGTCGCCTCTGCCAACAGTGCATGCAGCTTCTCGACATCGGCGGCAGACCCGTCGTCTAGCGGCGCCGACAAAGGAGTCGGTTATCAGATCGTTCACCTTAGTTGAATCTACTGGCAGGACTTATCCATCGTCGTCCCGTGGACCCACCCACTCGCCGTCCCTACCGACAGCCCTCGGTCGCACCAGGGTGTCGTGCCCTTCAAGAGCGACGGCGGTGTGTCAAGCGGGCACATGCATAGCCGTCGGCGTCCACCACAAAACCGGGGGAAGATGAATGTCTTCTCGTGGTAGGGGGCTGGAGTTGGAGGGAGGGACCCAATCACTTTTTTTTTCTTCCTTTGAGTCATTCTGCAAAACCAAATTAGATTTGTATGCAATTGATATTTTCTTTGCCACGCCAGCATCTGCAAGCTTGCCTGGTCATTGAGTTCGGGGATTAATAGAACCAAAACAAGCGATATGTGCAATCTGCAAAAATTAGGCCCTACATGCGGTCTTACCGGCTAGTGATGACGCAAATGTGTTGGTTTTACGCTTTTTATTCGTGCTTTGCGAGTGCCACAACTGAATTCCAGTAGTGATGGCACTTCGAAACAATCAACGGCAATGAACCAACTTCCTGGGCATAAAATGGTCATTTTTTGACAAAAAGAATAATATATTTCCAAGGTTATATCAGTGCACCCAAGATTGAGTTTTTTTGCCTCTTGAGCTCTAATTTGCTATAATAATAATAATAATAATAATAATAATAATAATAATAATAATAATAATAAATGCAGTTCGTTAGTTTTAGAAAATCTCAAAGATCACAATATATAAAAAAAATCATGTACTCCCTCTGATCCATATTAATTTTCGCTGGTTTAGTACAACTTTGTAAAGTTGTACTAATTAATATGGATCCAAGAGAGTACTTTTATAATAAATGCTGCATGTGCTAAAAATCCATGTTGTGCAGGAATGCAGATTTTGTGAGCTTATGCACTCGGGCCTCACTATCCAAGCACTCCAATGTTGCTTTGAGATCTGTGCTACACAACTACCTTATTACATGGAATTTTCTCTTTTTTGTTCCTCTCATATAAAACATGTCTTGAACTTCAAACTTTGCAGTACAACATAACTTTGTAACTAGAATGTGAGATAAAACTTTCAGATTTTTTTGTCCGACATAAATATGAAAAATAAGATTTTTTTAACCAAACAAATCTCATTTTGTATATTTATGTTGGACCAAAAAATCTGTAAGTTTTATCCCACATTCTACATAGAAAGCTTTGTTGTGCTGCAAAGTTGAAGTACAAATACATGTTCTATATGAGAGAAACAAAAAAGAGAAAATTATTTGCACGAATCGTGATGCAGGAATGAGTGGTTGGATAAGGAGTACCCGGGTGCATAGGCTCTAAAACATGTTTTCGTGTTGTGCAGCTTAAGTGAAATATGTATCTCATCAGGAAACTTGGCAACCGATATAGTTCACATCCATATTTTTTGCAGAATATTTTCATGCTTTAAATCAAATTTTAATCTTTTTCAAAATTTGGGTTCCATGGAGCCAAAATTAATTCCCATATGCATAGCATCTATAATAATATACGTATAGACTGCCAAGACATCATAAATGCACAACAAATTGCTTAAAGAAAAGAAAATTCAAAACATAGAAATGTCCTGCCATAGCGATCAATAGTCCTTGCAACAACGATCATTGGCACCAATCATTGCTTGACAACACAAAAACTGCAAGAAAGATTCCTCAAAAGCAAGGTCTCTCGAGAAATAATGACGTGCAAACACCACCGTCGCTGCATCCAACAACCAAAGGTCGAAACATGGATATTTTCATTGCAAAATTGATATTTCATTGCCACATCGGCATCTGCAAGCGGACCTGGTCTTTCAAGTTCGGGGTTTAACAGAGCCAAAACGAGTGATCAGTACAATCTGGGAAAAAAAATTAGGACCTACATGTGGTGCTTTCTACAAAATCCCTATAAAAACGCCTTTCCTGCTAGTGATGGCGCAAATGTGGTGGTTTTATGCTTTTACTCGTGCTTTGCTAGTGCCATGAGCGGCAATGAATCGACTTGCAAGGCATTATTAATGTTCATTTTTTCGAGGAAAATAACAATATATTTCCAAGGTTATATTAGTACACCCTGGAGTGAGTTTTTTTTTTGCCTCCTGAGCTCGAAGATTTGTACAAGATTAATGATATAAGTTAAAAAATTCTGAAGCTCATAACATATAATAAAAGTTCATGTATTTTATAGTGAATAGTGCATGTGCTAAAAATACATGTCTTGCAACGCTGTTGAATATGTATTTCAACATGAAACTTGGCAACGATGTAGTGCACATTCATACTTTTTTGCAGAATGTTCTCAAGATTTAAAATTGTTTTTAATCATTTTCAAAATTTGAGCTCCGTTGAGCCGGAGAGCCAAAATTAATTTCCATACGCCCAACATTCATAATAATATAATAATGCCAAAAGGCTGCCAAGACATCATAAATACACTACAAATTATTGAAAAGAAAAGAAAATTCATGACGTAGAAATGTCACGCCATAGCGATCGACAGTGGTTGCAACAACGATCAATGGCACAAACCGTCCCTTGACAACACAAAGACTGCGAGAAAGGTTCTTCAAAACCAATGTCTCTAGAGAAAGAATGACGCGCAAACACCACCATCGCTGCATCCAACAACCAAAGGTCAAATCATGGTTTTTTATTCCCAACCCAAGTGCGAACAACTCAAAACAATGCATGCATGCCTTCAACAAGATGGCATCGTGCAAACCCCACAATTGCTAGGTACAACAAATTAACATTAAACATACGGTTCTCACCTGGAGCAAGAAATCAGATACTACTAGAGTAGCGCCATCAAGCCAACTTGTCGTCTCCGCTTGCTGACCTGGCACGACAGTACTCCTGGCCTTGACCAGGACGACACTTGGTCGCGTGCAAGTATATGTCCAGCTCGATTGCAATGCCAGACAGCGAGAGAAAGGAGAAGTAGAGAGCAAGGTTTGATACGATAGGATGGGGGGGCAAAGTGATCCAGCATCCCATTCTTTGGTGCATGGGGAGAGAGGAGTATCCCATTCTTTGTTGCGTGGAGAGGGACATAGAGTACTTAGCAATGGATATATTTAGCAAGCATGTGTAAAGCAACGTGTGCCTTTGAACGATTCGTGTCCCAAAGAAGACACCTACGGGCACTCCATCGCCATGATTCCCGGAGCCGACATCACTATATAATGTATAGATATACAAAATACAGTAGTATATATCTACTGGGAAGTGGTATACATAGTGCGTTCCCCACCCGGAATCGTGGCGATGGAGCCGACAGAGGACATTGAGTTCCTCTGGAAGTGGCGCAAGTACCTGCTGCTGCTCGCCACGCTGGTCGCCAGCGTCACCTACGGCGCCGGCCTCAACCCGCCCGGCGGCGTGTGGTCCAAGGACCACGATGGAGGCAACACCCCACAGCAGCGCCCCCGCGCCGTCAACCCGCCGGCGCCCCCGTCCCTTGCGGTGTCCCCGGCGCCGGCGGTCTACCCATTCCGCGTCGGCGATCCCGTGCTGGTGTCCACCTACTCGGCCCGGTACACCGCCTTCTTCTACTGCAACGCCACAGCCTTCGTGGCGTCGCTGGTCATCATCATGTTCCTGCTGGATCGGCGCCTCAGCGGCAACCGCGTCGGCCTCACCGTGCTCCGCTCCGCCATGCTGCTTGACCTGCTGGCTCTCATGGCCGCCTTCGCTGCCGGGAGCTGCCGCAGCGTGCCTGGGTCCATCTATGTCTCCTTGCTCTTCGCCGTCGTCTTCGTCTACGTCGCCATCCACCTCCGCGTGGCCTCGAGGACGGAAGCGCCGGCCGCGGACGCGGAGGAGAAGAGGCGCCTCAAGGAGCAGCGCAAGTTCCTGCTGCTGCTGGCCACCTTCGCGACGCCGCTGGCGTACGGCGCGGGGCTGGCGCCGCCGGGAGGCTTCTGGAGCGAGACCCAGGATATGCACCGCGCCGGCGCTCCGCTGCTGCACGACGGGCCCTACAAGATCCGCTACCACATATTCTTCTACGCCAATGCCAACTCCTTCGTGGCCTCCCTCGCCATCATCATGCTGCTCATGAGCAGGACGCTAAGCGACCGTCTCGTCCGGTCCAAAGCTTTGCTTGTGTGCGTCCTGGGGGAACTGCTTGGCCTCATGATCGCTTATGCCGCCGGGAGCTGCAGGTGGATCCCCACCACCGTGTACATCGTCTCCCTCGTCGGCGCCGTGGTCATCTACATTGTGTTGGTGCCAGCGTTCGGCCTCGACGCGATCGAAGAATGGCGTAAGAAACTCGTTGCCTGTGTTGGCCTTGGGCCAAAAGGTGATGGGCAAGAAGTTGCAGCGAGGACAATCAACATCGGTGCTCGGCAAGAAGTTGCAGCGAGGACAATCAACATCGAAGAAAAGCTGGAGCAGACGCGGTCGCTTGTGCTGCTGCTGGCCACGCTGGCGGCGACGGTGACGTACCAGGCAGGGCTGAGCCCGCCGGGCGGCGTCTGGCCCGAAGGGCATCAGAATCGCATCGCGGGGAACCCGGTTCTCCACGACATGCACCTCAAGAGGTACATGGCCTTCTACCACTGCAACACGGCGGCGTTCGTGGCGTCCGTGGTTGTTATCATCATCGTCCAGAGCAAGGTGCTGAGCACCGTCTGGGGTGCCATGCTCCTCAAGACTGCCATGATACTGGACCTGTTCGGCCTCATGGGCGCCTATGTTGCCGGGAGCTGCCGGGATCCCACCACCACCATCTTCGTCGCCGCGCTGGCCGTCGCCGTCTTCCTCTACACCATGGCCAAGGTCGTGGGCAAGCAGAGCTGGCTGGCACGGTGGGTGCAACGCATGCTTGTAGCGTTGCTCCCCCCTGAGTTGCCCCGGAAAGGAGGAGGAGACGCACCTCAAGCTATCAACCTCCCCGACGAGCCGTCCCAGCAAGGAGGAGAAGCACCTCAAGAAGCTTTCCATGTCATCCACAATCCTGACGAGTCGTCCCGGCAAGGAGAAGAAGCGGCGCATGTTCCTGCTGCTGCTGTTGTGCACCTTGGTGGCGAGTCGTTCCGGCAAAGAGGAGAAGAAGCAACTCAAGGAGCGGCACAAGTTCCTCCGCTTGGATCTGAGCGTATTCTTGAAGAAAAAAAGCTCGAGAGGAAGCGCAAGTTCTTGCTGCAACTCGCCATCCTCGCCGCCACCGTCACGTACCAGACAGGGCTGAACCCGCCGGGCGGATTCTGGACGGAGAGCAATGGGGATAAGTTAGTCACCGCCGGCGACCCAATCCTCCTCGACTACTACGGGGTCAGATACCAGGTGTTCTTCTACTGCAACGCGGCGGGGTTCATGGCGTCCGTCACCGTCATTCTCCTCCTGGTGAACCAGACGTTGTCCAAGCCGGGCATCCGGACCAAGGCGCTCTACGTATGCGTCATGGTCGGGCTACTGGGCCTCATGGGCGCCTACGCCGCAGGCAGCTGCCGGAAGCTGCGCACCTCCATCTATGTCTTTGCACTCGTGGCGGCCGTCGTGGCCTTCCTCATCCTGGAGATCCTACTTCATTGGCTCGGCCGCAGGGGTTGGTCCAAGTGCCTCCCTAAGTGCCTAACGAGGCTGTTTGAGACATTGTCGACTGGGCCGGGCGGTGGCAGCAAGAACAAGAGCGATCAGGAGGTGATCACCACCGTGGATAAACTAGAGAGCGAGGACTATGAGAAGCGTAAGTACCTGATGGTGCTCGGCATCCTGGCGGCGAGCGTGACGTACCAGGCTGGTCTCGCGCCTCCCGGCGGCACGTGGGGCGACGACGATACCGCTTCGTCGTCGCCCTTGCCGTCCCCATCGGCACACCCACCCACCGTCGCCGGCAACCCGATCCTGCTTGACTTCAATGCTGCACGGTACCAGGCCTTCTTCTACTGCAACGCAACGTCGTTCGTGGCCTCGGTCGTCGTCATCTTGATGCTGCTGCAACGCACCACGAAGAAGCAGCAGCCCGGCGCGCCACTGCGGGCATTGCAGACCGCTGTGGTCCTGGACCTGCTCGGCCTGCTGGGCGCGTACGCCGCTGGCAGCTGCAGGGACTGGGAGACGTCATCGTACGTCATCGCGCTCGTCGCGGCAGTGGTCGTCTTCACCTTGATCTACGTGTTGTTGTCATTCAACGTCGTGCGGGCAAAGGCCGAGGAGCTCACGGTGTGGAAATACTTTTCACAAAAGGGGTTGAACTACTCGGGAGCACGCAATGATCATGATCAGCCAGCCGGAAATGGTGTGTAATTAATTAATTATTTCTTCTTATTCCATAAAAAACTAGTTAATTATTCTTGTTTACATTCCCTTGATTTGAAGTTTATTTTTTCCGAGCATTCCCTTGATTTGCAGTGCTGTTGATCGGACAACTCATGTAAGATTATTTTATTTTATTTTATTTTTTGCTGGGAAACTTGTTTCTGGTTTTGATGTACACAATATATGAACTACGTGTATATTTTCATTCATGGAAAAACAAACTACCTGTGTACATTTGTACATTTTGATTAAGTTCAGTTCAGTTTTCAATTGTTTAGTTGGAGGGGATTCTGTTTCGATGCTTTTGTGTATCTCACACAACAAACAAAAAACAATTTTCGAGTCACCTTGATCGGATGTTTTTCTGGCAGAGTTTTACCGGGTATTCTGGTAGCAGAGTTACCAGATTTTGGATTGCACGAAACAGATGATCGATTTGATGACATTTCAACGGATGAAAAGATAGTCAATTATCTGCAGGAAGTAGGAGATCCACAAAAAGTAGCACCCAGAGCATATATATATGTTTATAGAAGGAGCCCACCCAGGTGATACGCCAGAAATCCTTTCCCGGCGGGAATCAAACCCTGGGCTCCCATCACGACCCTTGCCACTAAGCCTTGAGCGCTCGCGCCGTCGGTCGTTGTCCCTGCCTGCACACTCCCTACTCGGCCATCTAGATGCTCGAGTAGAACTATCAAACCGAAATCATCTGGTGTCGTCCTACTTGCTACTTGCTGACCTCGTAGACAATACGTCATGTGGGTCGCGTGCAACCGTGCACCTCCAGCTCGATTGCATGCTGTCATGAGTGTGATGCCAATTAAAGTAGATGTTGGGTACAGGAGGGACCAATCAAAGCGAGCTTTTGTCTGAGTGAGCATCCCATTCTTTGCGCATGGGGAGGGATGCATATATCATGGAGCATCCGTGCAGAGAGAATAATCAGCAACGGATATATTATCAGCTACCATGTGTAAGCAACGTGTGCCTTTGAATGATTCGTTCCCGAAAGTGCACTCCATGGCCATGATTGTTCGTCATGGAGACGGCGGACGGACGGGACCGGATCACTATATAATACTCCCTCCGTTCTAAATTATTTGTCGTGGTTTTAGTTCAAATTTAGAATGAAGGGAGTCTGTGTATATATGGTGCTCCGATTGTTGAAAGATCCAGGGATTCCTGGCTTTGCATTGATTTAGCATAGAGCAATTGGGAAACAAAACATGGGGTGGGTGACCCGTAGGTCAAGGATTAAAGAGAAGAGAAAACGGAGAGAAAGGGGAAAAAACTAGGGTTTGGGCAAGTTACATATCTCCCAACGTATCCCCGAACGGGGGCTCTAGGTTTGTCGCGCCCGCAGCGCGCCAGAGCTCGATGGCTCTTCTGATGGATGAGACTATCTGAGAGGCGGATGCCACCTTGCCCCTAAAAGTGCAATCGTTTCTTTCTCTCCATATTTCCCACAGAGTCAGGAGGATGAGGGAGTTGACAGCTTTTTTGAAAGCCGAGTTGGTGTCATTGATCATCTTGGTGGTGATGAGCAGCGTAGAATTTGTCATCGGTTGCCATCTGACCGGGTCGACGGCATCACAACCGTTCCATGTCGCCAGTTTCTGCCAAACATCCGTGGCCAGGTTGCATTGCCAGAAGAGGTGCGTCGCCGTTTCTAGGTTTCTGAGACATAGTTGGCAGAAATAACAGTTTGGCCACCCTCTTCTTTGTAGCCTGTCATTGCACCAGATTCGTTGCTTGCTTAATAACCAGCAGAATATCTTGATTTTTCCAGGTGCCCAGGCATTCGAAATTAGCTTGTGCATAGGGGATTTGATCCTGCCCAGGAGTTGCATGTTGTAGGCTGATGCTGTAGTGTAGTTCCCTGAAGCCGTGAATTTCCAGATGATCTCGTCCGGGGTCCCCGGCTGCAGTTGTACAGCGGCAAGACGGAGCGCCTGGCCAGCCGAAGGAAATCCTGCAGCAGGCCATCCGTGTGTCCATGGGCGAGGTCTCGGATCCAAGCGTCAGCCGAGAGGGCTTCTTTGACTGTTCTGTTCTTTCTCCTCGTGTGTGCAAACAGAGCTGGGAAGGAAGCACACAAGGTCGATGATCCCAGCCAGGTACAGTGCCAGAAAGAAGCAGTTTCCCCGTTGCCCATAGTCACTTTTGTTGCTGCAGCGAAAAGCCTCCTGTCATAGTCGTCGCAGGGCAGATCCAAGCCCGCCCAGGGCCGGTCCGGGCTGCGCCAGTTGAACCAAAGCCACCGTAGCCTGAGCGCTCGCGCGAACTGCTGCACATCAAGAACACCGAGGCCCCCGTAGTCCGTCGGGGAGCAAACTGTGGGCCAGTTGACATTGCATTTGCCGCCGGAGAGTTCGTCGTCTTGAGCCCAAAGGAAACGCCGTCTACACTTGTCTATGTCTTTGAGCAACTTTTTTGGAGCCCGCAGCACCGTCAGAGCGAAGGTAGGCAGAGCCGTTAGGACGGAGCGTACTAGAACCCTACGACCTGCAATCGACATGAGGCGTCCTTTCCATGCTGCTAGTCTGTCTCTAATGCGATGAGGATGAATTGCAGATGGACTAGCCGGACGCGGGACGTGGTGATGGGAAGTCCTAAGTAGCGCAAGGGGAAGTTGACGACCGGGCCGCCAAATCCATATAACACGTGTTGAAGGTCGATGTCTTCACAGCTAATGGGTGCTACAGACGATTTCTGTAAGTTTATGCGGAGTCCTGTGGCCTTTCTGAAGTTGTCAAGCAGCAGGAGCAAGTTGTCGATTTCTTGACGAGATAGGTTGGCGAAGATGATGGCGTCGTCGGCGTAGAGGCAAGTTCTTAGAGTTCTAATCCTACCCGGCAGGGGGGTGAGCAGGCCCTGTTCCTGTGCTCTTTCTAAAAGCCGATGCAGAACATCGATTGCAAGGATGAACAACAACGGCGAGAGCGGGTCTCCCTACCGTAGCCCTCTACGGTGGTCGATGGCGCGTCCAGGGCAGCCGTTTAGAACGAAGGCTGAAGAAGAACTAACTAGTAACACTGAAATCCAGTCCCTCCATCTAGCGCTAAACCCTAACTTAGCTAGGAGTTGCAGCAGGTATTCCCAGGAGACGTTGTCGAAGGCCTTGGCTATGTCTAACTTGATCAGCAGGGCAGGTGTTTTTCGACGATGCAGGGAGCGCACAACATTTTGGACATAAAGAAAACTGTCATGGATGCATTTGGATTTCATGAAGGCTGACTGTGCTGGGGAGATTAGCTGGTTCATAAGAGGTGACAGCCGGAGCTGCAGCACCTTCGCAATGAGCTTTGCCATGGAGTGGATTAAGCTTATAGGACGATAGTCAGCCACTGCTTCAGCACCTTCCTTCTTTGGCAGGAGAGCAACCAGTGCCATGTTTAGGGGTTTGAAATCACCTGCCAGGCGGTGGAACTGGTGGAAGGCCACAAGGATGTCGTGTTTGATCGTCGACCAGCAAGTTCTGAAGAAAACACCGTTGAAGCCGTCAGGGCCCGGAGCTTTTTTCGGGGGCATGGCTTTGATGGCATTCCAAATCTCTTCTTCGGTGAAAGGGTTGTCCAGTCCCCCACCCAGAATTGATGGCAGCTGGAGCTCATTCCAATTGATCATTTTTGAGCAATCTTGCTTGGATCCGAGCAGGTTGTTGAAGTGTTCAAAAATGCAATCTTCCTTGTCTTCATGAGCCGTGAGCACTCCATCACTTGTTTTCAGTGCAGGAACAAAGTTTTTGCGATGCCTTGAGTTTATCTTTGCATTGAAATTTTTTGTGTTTGCATCCCCCACTCGCAGCCACGTAACTCTGGATGCCTGTCTCTTTCGGACGCGCTCGATAGCAGCAAGACCAAGCAGTCTAGTTTTCAGTTTCTTCCTCAGTGCGAGTTCAAGTGGGGTCAGCAAACGGGTCTCTTGAGCGACGTCAACGTGAAGAATGATTTCAGAAGCAATGTGGAACTGCAGTCTTGCATCACTGAAGTGTGTCTTGCTCCAAATTTTCAGATCTTTTGCTGTTCTCAAAAGTTTTAGTTTCAGCCTGACGAAAGCACAGGAGTGGTTTACTGGCCTGCTCCAAGCTCTGTCCACCGTCTCGTTAAAATGGGGGAATTTTGGCCAGAAAGATTCAAACCGGAACTTTTCTTTTTTCCTTGGGGAGGTGGCGTCCACCAGGAGGAGAGGGCAATGGTCAGAGCAAGCCGTAGAAGCGGCCATCAGGATAACTGATGAAAAAAGGGCTTCCCAACTGATGTTACAGAAGAACTTGTCGATGCTCTCCAGGGTTGGTCTCTCTTGTTCATTGCTCCATGTAAATCTTCTGTTTTTGCATTTGATCTCTCTGAGTTCAGCCGAGTCAATGGCACTTCTGAATCTGCCCATGATTCTGCGGTTTATTCAGTCATTGTTCTTGTCTCTGGCTTCATAAATTGTGTTGAAATCTCCGTTAATCAGCCAAGGTTGTCCAGCTTGGGGGGCCGAGCTTCTTATTTCGGTCAGGAAATCATCTTTCCTCTCATCATCAGTTGGCCCGTAGACGGTAGTCAACCAGAAGGATTTGCCTGAAGCTTTGAGTCTAACTTAAGCAGTTATAGCAAACTGTCCAATTGCATGGGAGTTGATCTCCACAATATCAGGGTCCCAGAAGATGGCAGCACCCCCTCTAGTGTCAAGAGCAGGCAGCACAACGCAGTCTCTAAGTTTTGCACCGCCAACTTCTTTGGCCAAATCAGCAGTCCAGGTGGAGATTTTTGTTTCTTGCAGACATAGGATACCAAGGCGATGGCAAGCAGCAATTTCAGCAACAGCGGCTCTTCTAGCTGGCGAATTCAGGCCCCGAACTCCAAGAGAGAATTGGACAGAGGTTTTCAATCATGGGGACACCAAAGTTTCTCCGAAAGGTTTACTGAATTGATGATGCTAAAACACGGGTACACTTCCAATCTACCAGGGGGGCGTCGGCGACCACCAATAGGCCCCAACTCTCGCCGGCGCCAGCTACTCGACGAACCACAGCTACAATTACAGAGCATCATCGGGAAACTAGATCCTAACTCTAACTGACAGAAGGTCAGCCACCGTCGGAGACTAGTACTAATGGAGACTACTAACATATGAAACTAATGGCCATCAGTAGCAGCTCCGTCAGGTCCAGCAAGGCCTGCAGCTACTTGGAGGGCCGCCTCGTCCAAGCGAGTGAGCTTGGCGATGCAGGCGAAGTCGTCGATGGCCAGGGGCTCCTTGAAGCGGCGGACGAGCGCCTCGGCGGCCTCCGGGGTCATCTTGTGCTTTGGTCCCAGCATCCCCAGCTCCCGAACGATGCGGAATGCAGCGCGCTCAGCCACTGGGATCGAGCAGTTCATCAGCGCCTGCCTGGTGCTCTGACGCATAGGGGCGGAGGGGGCCCTTGTTCGAGACTTGGGTGGTGCAGACTTGCACGGCGGAGGCGTCTTGACGATTGGCGGTGCCGGGTCGATGAAGAGGGCGTGGTCCGGGGCCGCATTTTCCTCCGGCGTGATCGCCATGCCACTGACGCGTCGAGTGACCGCGCCCAGCTGCACCTCCAGTGTCGAGGAAGAAGGCTGCACTCAGAGGGCGAGGGGTGGGCTCGGTGCGGAGAAGACGAGTGGCGCGGAGAGCGTGGCCTCGATCGTGGCGTCAAGTTCGAACTGCATGCAGTCGACTCTGGGGGCGTCTCGAGTGGCTGCTTGGCCTTGGCGAAGAAGTCGGCAATGGGGTTGACGGTGCAGGGTGGAGGTGGAGGCGGGGTCGCGGGGCGCAGCGGCAGGGGCGGGGTGGCGCCGGAGGCGGCGAGGTCGTTGGAGCGCTTCTCATGGCGTCGCTCCAGACTGCGGCCATGCTGCATGCCGTCGCGGTGACGCGGAGAAGGGGATCAGCTCCTGCGCCTGGACGAGGAGGCATCCGCCGCTGGTGTCTTGTCGATGGAGGCGCGGCCCCTGCCCAGCAGGGTGTCCTTCCAGGAGCGCCGCCCACCGCCCTGGCATCCGTCGTCGTCGTGGTCGCGGCTCCGTCCGTGGAGAGTCAGGCCATGATAGCCAGATGACTCCACCCTCGGGGCCTGGCGGCGGCGACGCCCCTGGCCGTCCTCTACGCCCTTGTACCAGACGCCTGGGTCGATGCGGGGGAGGGGGGAGCCATCGTCCGAGTTGGAGGAGGGCAGCCCGCTCTGGCCGGAGTGGGAGGAGCGCGGCTAGTAGGAGGGCGCCCAATCCTCGACGTTGTCGACGCGGATCAGCAGGTCATAGCGCTTGACGTTTGGAGGGGGGCACCTTGCGATCGTGTGGCGAGTAGCCCAGCATCTCTATCACCCGCCCGGCGCCGCGCTTGGTCACCCACAGGGTGCGTTTGGTCAGGATGTAGGCGACATCCCAAACCCACACCCAGCAGGCAATCATCTTCGTGTGGTCGCGCTCGTAGGTTCGGCTGTCGAGGCGGTCGACGATGCAGAGGTCACCCAGGGCCTCCTCGGCACCCCTGATGGACCAGAAGTGCATCGGCAGCTTCTCGATGACGACCCGAACGTGCAGGTGGAGCTTCAGGAGCGCGGCGTGGTCATTGTCGTGCCAGGGGGCGATGTTGAAGCGAATGCCATCAGGTGATGATGAAGCCGCGGGCCACTGCGTTGTCTCACAGTGCCGGCAGGTCTAAGTGGACGAAGAAGTCCTCAGGGTCGTGCTCCATGACCCGCATCAGGTGCGGCGAGACGCGCACCTGCTCCTCGATGGCCTGCCCCACCATGAGCGGGTTGGTGATGCCCTTCCCACCGACGGTGGTGAGGTGACAGTGTGGTGATGGACAACGAAGACGGCATGGTCCATGGCTGGCGAGGAGACAACGACCTTGTTGCTCGAACGGGGGCGGCGCGAGGGGTCGACATGGGAGACACAATCACTGGAAGCCATGGCGACGGGCGGCGAGTGGGGTGGTGGTGGAGGGGGTGGGGGGTGGGGAAGCGGATGCGGCTATGGACTGACTTGGGGGGATGCCGGGGGAGAGCCGCTCTTTGGCAGAGCCGCCCCGGCCTTTGTTTCTTGGGTTCTGCGGGCACTGCTTGCCGGAGTGTCCCTAACGCTTGCAAATGATGCAGCGGAAGGGATCTCTGCAATCTTTGCGGCGGTGGTGTGAGCTGAGGCATCGGAAGCAGAGGCCGTCAAACCTCTTTAAGAAGGCGAGCCGGCCTGGGTCGGGGTGGGGCGGTCGTCGGTGGGTATGTGCCTATGCACGCTGGGGCGAGGCAAGGACCGCCGGATCTGAGGAGCAACGCCGGTTCTTCCGGGACGAGACGGTTGTCCATCCACCGTCCATGCCGGAAACGGAAGCGCTGACAGGGGAGGGAGGAGCAACCACAAGAGACTTAAGGCGGGAACGCCCCATTTGGGATGGCACGGCCAGATCCGCCGGGCTGGACGGGGCGGCCGCGCTGGATCCCTCGCCCCGGAGCAGTAAACGCGACGCATGATTATATGCATGATACAATGGAATAAGAGACATAATGATAGAGGACATGGCATAAACCGGAGATCAATGCAATAATGCGTAAAAGGTAATACCACGACAGGGATATTCAGACACTGTTAAAACCGGAATATAATTATGGAGATAAAAGGCTCTTCCGGTTTATCAGAGGGCTAATGGTACTGATTGATTATGCAAAGTTAAACCACCTATGATGGTATGAGGAGAAACGGATTTCATAGAGATGTATTAAAATTTCAGATCTAAGGTAAGACAGAAAAGCAAAATATTTCGACCTAAAAAGGGTAAGACCCGAAACAGTTTATGAAGGATTGCAGCAGTTTTTTGTATAAGGAGTTGTGAGGGTAACAGAAGATTCATCGTGGCAAGAAATATGATAAGTACGAAGCATTCATCTACGGGCCAAAGGAAGAACAACACTATAAGCTCTGACGAACCTCAAGAACAACGCTATAAGCTCTGACGAACCTCAAGAACAGTGAGGAAACCCTAATGGATCTAGGAAAGAAGGGGGAAAGGACTTACTGCGACCACGGAAGCAGCGGAAGGGTGCTGTGGAACTCTGCTGCGAATAGGTTGATGCAGCGGCCGACGACGAAGCAGAGGTGAAGTTCGAAGATGATGGCGGCACTCGAGTGCGGGGTCGTCGAGAGGAAGAAGAAGAGATGAATGGGTAGCAGAAAGAAAACAAAGGGGTCCTCTGCCCCTATTTATAAGGCGAAGCGGTAAAACGGCAAGTGCAGGAATCGAGGAGCCCCAAAAATGGATAAGTTAATAAAGGTGTCGCCTCGGTGAGTGAATACACATTAAATGAAGGTAATCTCCGACATCAACGGATGGATGACGTCAGGGCGGTTTATCATAATTTGGAAGTATGACGTCACGGCGGTTTACAAAATCAAGGTGAAGATATGAGAGAAGATTTTTTCTAATTGTAGAAGATTGACATGAACAAGTTCAAACTAATCTGGGGCCTAATGTTGGGGATATTACTACTAGAGGTAAACTGGCTTTATGTAGCCGTGTTGACTCTTTGAAGATTAGAAGCCCGTGAAGATGCAAAGATGATGGCGCTTTACGGAAGGCTCAAGGCCCAAAGGCGAGTTACAGCCTGTAAATGTAAACCGACCTAGTCATGTAACTTGTATTATAAGATAGGAAGAGTAGAGACCGAACCGGACATGTTTATGATCCGGCTTCGGGACTCTGTAGCCCGGCGGGCGTCAACCTATGTATATAAAGGGACGACACGGCCGCGGTTTAGGGACAGACAACAACTCGAGAGCCAGACAAAGCGGATTTGCTCCCTGGCCTTCGAAACCCTAGCAATACCAATCACAACTAGACGTAAGCTTTTACCTTCCTCGAAGGGGCCGAACTAGTATAAAACTCTCCATGTCCCCGTGTCCGGTTTAACCCCTTTAAACTAACCCGTAGCGATGGCTCCATGACTAAGTCCTTTCACAAGGACATCTGCTGTGACAAACCCATGACAGCACTGAAGAAAAATAAAACGTGGCATCTGGTGCCTCCACGACGAGGTACAAATATAATTGATTGCAAATGGGTGTTTCGCATCAAAAGGAAGTCCGACGGGTCCATAGATCGTTACAAAGAAAGACTTGTTGCAAAGGGTTTCAAACAGCGGTATGACATAGACTATGAGGACACATTTAGTCCTGTTGCTAAAGCTGCCACTATTCACCTTGTTTTGTCTGTTGCTATTTCCAGGGGATGGAGTCTCAGACAATTGGATGTATAGAATGCGTTCCTTCATGGCATTCTAGAAGAGGAAGTATACATGAAGCAACCTCCTGGGTTTGTGAACAAAAACTCACCACTACATGTGTGCAAACTTGATAAAGCTTTATATGGATTAAAGCAAGCTCCCATGGCATGGTACTCACGCCTAAGTCAGAAACTGCAAACACTTGGATTTGTCCCTTCAAAGTCTGATACATCACTGTTTATTTACAATAGATCAAATACCTCCATATTTGTTCTTATTTATGTTGATGATATAATTGTCACAAGTTCCTCTGATGAAGCAATAACATGACTTCTGAAGGATCTAAGTGCCGAGTTTGCTCTGAAGGATCCAGGAGACTTGCATTTCTTCCTAGGGATTGAGGTAAAGAAACATGAAGATGTTGGGTAACGAAGTAATTTCAAAATTTTCCTATGCACATGCAAGATCATGGTGATGCATAGCAACGAGAGGGGAGAGTGTGATCTACGTACCCTTGTAGACCGACAAAGGAAGCGTTAGCACAACGCGGTTGATGTAGTCGTATGTCTTCACGGCCCGACCGATCAAGCACCGAAACTACGACACCTCCGAGTTTTAGCACACGTTCAGCTCGATGACGATCCCCGGACTCCGATCCAGCAAAGTGTCGGGGAAGAGTTCCGTCAGCACGACGGCGTGGTGACGATCTTGATGTACTACCGTCGCAGGGCTTCGCCTAAGCACCGTTACAATATTATCGAGGATTATGGTGGAAGGGGGCACCGCATACGACTAAGAATATGATCACGTGGATCAACTTGTGTGTCTATGGGGTGCCCCCTGCCCCTGTATATAAAGGAGTGGAGGAGGGGAGGGCCGTCCCTCTCTATGGCGCGCCCTAGGGGAGTCCTACTCCCACCGGGAGTAGGATTCCCCCTTTCCTAGTCCAACTAGGAGTCCTTCCATGTAGTAGGAGTAGGAGACAAGGAAGGGGAAGAAGGAAGAGAAGGAAGGAGGGGGCACAGCCCCTCCCCCTAGTCCAATTCGGACTAGGCCTTGGGGGCGCGCGGCCTGCCTCTCCCTCTCCCCTAAAGCCCAATAAGGCCCATATACTTCTTCTCCCGTATTCCCGTAACTCCCCGGTACTCCGAAAAATACCCAAACCACTCGGAACCTTTCCGATGTCCGAATATAGTCGTCCAATATATCGATCTTTATGTCTCGACCATTTCGAGACTCCTCGTCATGTCCCCGATCTCATCCAGGACTCCGAACTCCTTAGGTACATCAAAACTCATAAACTCATAATATAACTGTCATCGAAACCTTAAGCGTGCAGACCCTACGGGTTCGAGAATAATGTAGACATGACCGAGACACATCTCCGGTCAATAACCAATAGCGTAACCTGGATGCTCATATTGGCTCCTACATATTCTACGAAGATCTTTATCGGTCAGACCGCATAACAACATACGTTGTTCCCTTTGTCATCGGTATGTTACTTGCCCGAGATTCGATCGTCGGTATCTCAATACCTAGTTCAATCTTGTTATCGGCAAGTCTCTTTACTCGTTCCGTAATACATCATCTCGCAACTAACTCATTAGTTGCAATGCTTGCAAGGCTAATGTGATGTGCATTACCGAGAGGGCCCAGAGATACCTCTCCGACAATCGGAGTGAGAAATCCTAATCTTGAAATACGCCAACCCAACATGTACCTTTGGAGACACCTGTAGAGCTCCTTTATAATCACCCAGTTACGTTGTGACGTTTGGTAGCACACAGAGTGTTCCTCCGGTAAACGGGAGTTGCATAATCTCATAGTCATAGGAACATGTATAAGTCATGAAGAAAGCAATAGCAACATACTAAACGATCGAGTGCTAAGCTAACGGAATGGGTCAAGTCAATCACATGATTCTCCTAATGATGTGATCTCGTTAATCAAATAACAACTCTTTGTCTATTGTTAGGAAACATAACCATCTTTGATTAACGAGCTAGTCAAGTAGAGGCATACTAGTGACACTCTGTTTGTCTATGTATTCACACATGTATTATGTTTCCAGTTAATACAATTCTAGCATGAATAATAAACATTTATCATGAAATAAGGAAATAAATAATAACTTTATTATTGCCTCTAGGGCATATTTCCTTCAGTCTCCCACTTGCACTAGAGTCAATAATCTAGTTCACATCGCCATGTGATCTAACATCAATAGTTCACATCTTTATGTGGTTAACACCCATAGTTCACATCGTTATGTGACCAACACCCAAAGGGTTTACTAGAGTCAGTAATCTAGTTCACATTGCTATGTGATTAACACCCGAAGAGTACTAAGGTGTGATCATGTTTTGCCTGTGAGAGAAGTTTAGTCAATGGGTCTACCATATTTAGATCCGTAAGTATTTTGCAATTTTCTATGTCTACAATGCTCTGCACGGAGCTACTTTAGCTAATTGCTCCCACTTTGAATATGTATCCAGATGAAGACTAAGAGTCATCCGGATCAGTGCCAAAACTTGTATCGACGTGACCCTTTTATGACGAACCTTTTGTCACCTTCATAATCGAGAAACATATCCTTATTCCACTAAGGATAATTTTGACCGCTGTCCAGTGATCTACTCCTAGATCACTATTGCACTCCCTTTCCAAAATTAGTGTAGGGTATACAATAGGTCTGGTACACAGCATGGCATACTTTATAGAACCTATGGCCAAGGCATAGGGAATGACTTTCATTCTCATTCTATTTTCTGCCGTGGTCGGGCTTTGAGTCTTACTCAACTTCACACCTTGTAACACAGGCAAGAATTCTTTTTTTGACTGTTCCATTTTGAACTACTTCAAAATCTTGTCAAGGTATGTACTCATTGAAAAAACTTATCAAGCGTCTTGATCTATCTCTATAGATCTTGATGCTCAATATGTAAGCAGCTTCACCAAGGTTTTCTTTGAAAAAATCCTTTCAAACACTCCTTTATGCATTGCAGAATAATTCTACATTATTTCCGATCAACAATATGTCATACACATATACTTATCAGAAATGATGTAGTGCTCCCACTCACTTTCTTGTAAATACAGGCTTCACCGCAAGTCTGTATAAAACTATATGCTTTGATCAACTTATCAAAGCGTATATTCCAACTCCGAGATGCTTGCACCAGTCCATAGATGGATCGCTGGAGCTTGCATATTTTGTTAGCACCTTTAGGATTGACAAAACCTTCTGGTTGTATCATATACAACTCTTCTTTAAATCAATTAAGGAATGTAGTTTTGTTTATCCATTTGCTAGATTTCATAAAATTGCGGCAATTGCTAACATGATTTGGACAGACTTAAGCATCGCTACGAGTGAGAAAATTTCATCGTAGCCAACACCTTGAACTTTGTCAAAAACATTTTTTGACAAGTCTAGCTTTGTAGATAGTAACACTACTATCAGCGTCCATCTTCCTCTTGAAGATCCATTTATTTTCTATGGCTTGCCGATCATCGGGCAAATCCATCAAAGTCCATACTTTGTTCTCATATATGGATCATATCTCAGATTTCATGGCCTCAAACCATTTCGTGGAATCTAGGCTCATCATCGCTTCCTCATAGTTCGCAAGTTCGTCATGGTCTAGTAACATGACTTCCAGAACAGGATTACCGTACCACTCTGGTGCGGATCTCACTCTGGTTAACCTACGAGATTCGGTAGTAACTTGATCTGAAGTTACATGATCATTATCATTAGCTTCCTCACTAATTGGTGTAGTAGTCACAGGAACAGATTTCTGTGATGAACTACTTTCCAATAAGGGAGAAGGTACAATTACCTTATCAAGTTCTACTTTCCTCCCACTCACTTCTTTCGAGAGAAACTCCTTCTCTAGAAAGGATCCATTCTCAGCAACGAACATCTTGCCTTCGGATCTGTGATAGAAGATGTACCCAACATTTTTCTTTTGGGTATCCTATGAAGACGCACTTCTCCGATTTGAGTTTGAGCTTATCAGGTTGAAACTTTTTCACATAAGCATTGCAACATCAAACTTTAAGAAACGACAGCTTAGGTTTCTTGTCAAACCATAGTTCATACGGTGTCGTCTCAACGGATTTAGATGGTGCCCTATTTAACGTGAATGCAGCTGTCTCTAATGCATAATCCCAAAACGATAGTGGTAGATTGGTAAGAGACAGCATAGTTTGCACCATATCTAATAAAGTACGGTTATGACATGCGGACACACCATTATGCTGTGGTGTTCCAGGTGGCGTGAGTAGTGAAATTATTTCACATTGTTTTTAACTGAAGGCCAAACTCGTAACTCAAATATTTTACTTCTACGATCATATCATAGAAACTTTTTATTTTTTGTTACGATGATTCCCCACTTCACTCTGAAATTCTTTGAACTTTTCAAATGTGTCAGACTTGTGTTTCATCAAGTAGATATACCCATATCTGCTCAAAACATCTGTGAAGGTCAGAAAATAACGATACCCGCCGCGAGCCTGAACACTCATCGGATCACATACATCAGTATGTATTACTTACAATAAGTCAGTTGCTCGCTCCATTGTTCCAGAGAATGGAGTCTTAATCATCTTGCCCATAAGGCATGGCTCGCAAGCATCAAGTGATTCATAATCAAGTGATTCCAAAATCCCATCAGCATGGAGTTTCTTCATGCGCTTTACACCAATATGACCTAAACGGCAGTGCCACAAATAAGTTGCACTATCATTATTAACTTTGCATCTTTTGTCTTCAATATTATGAATATGTGTATCACTACGATCGAGATCCAATGAACCATTTTCATTGGGTGTGTAACCATATAAGGTTTTATTCATGTAAACAGAACAACAATTATTCTCTAACTTAAATGAATAACCGTATTGCAATAAACATGATCAAATCATATTCATGCTCAACGTAAACACCAAATAATACTTATTTAGGTTCAACACTAATCCCGAAAGTATAGGGAGTGTGCGATGATGATCATATCAATCTTGGAACTACTTCCAACACACATCGTCACTTCACCCTTAACTAGTTTCTGTTCATTCTGCAACTCCCGTTTCGAGTTACTACTCTTAGCAACTGAACCAGTATCAAATACCGAGGGGTTGCTACGAACACTAGTAAAATACACATTAATAATCTGTATGTCAAATATACCTTTGTTCACTTTGCCATCCTTCTTATCCGCCAAATACTTGGGGCAGTTCTGCTTCCAGTGACCAGTCCCTTTGCAGTAGAAGCACTTAGTCTCAGGCTTAGGACCAGACTTGGGCTTCTTCACTTGAGCAGCAACTTGCTTGCCGTTCTTCTTGAAGTTCCCCTTCTTCCCTTTGCCCTTTTATTGAAACTAGTGGTCTTGTCTACCATCAACACTTGATGCTATTTCTTGATTTCTATCTTCATCGATTTCATCATCATGAAAAGCTCGGGAGTCGTTTTCGTCATCCCTTGCATACTATAGTTCATCACGAAGTTCTACTAAATTGGTGATGGTGACTAGAGAATTCTGTCAATCACTATCTTATCTGGAAGATTAACTCCCACTTGATTCAAGCGATTGTAGTACCCAGACAATCTGAGCACATGCTCACTAGTTGAGCGATTCTCCTCCATCTTTTGGCTATAGAACTTGTTGGAGACTTCATATCTCTCAACTCGGGTATTTGCTTGAAATATTAACTTCAACTCCTGGAGCATCTCATATGGTCCATGACGTTCAAAACGTCTTTTGAAGTCCCGATTCTAAGCCGTTAAGCATGGTGCACTAAACTATTAAGTAGTCATCATATTGAGCTAGCCAAACGTTCATAACGTCTGCATCTGCTCCTGCAATAGGTCTGTCACCTAGCGGTACATCAAGGACATAATTCTTCTGTGCAGCAATGAGGATAAACCTCAGATCACGGATCCAATCCGCATCATTGCTACTAACATCTTTCAACACAATTTTCTCTAGGAACATATCAAAATAAACACAGGGAAGCAACAACGCGAGCTATTGATCTACAACATGATTTGCAAAATACTACCAGGACTAAGTTCATGATAAATTTAAGTTCAATTAATCATATTACTTAAGAACTCCCACTTAGATAGACATCCCTCTAATCCTCTAAGTGATCACGTGATCCAAATCAACTAAACCATGTCCGATCATCACGTGAGATGGAGTAGTTTCATTGGTGAACATCACTATGTTGATCATATCTACTATATGATTCACGCTCGACCTTTCGGTCTCCGTGTTCCGAGGCCATATCTGTATATGCTTGGCTCGTCAAGTATAACCTGAGTATTCCGCGTGTGCAACTGTTTTGCACCCGTTGTATTTGAACGTAGAGCCTATCACACCCGATCATCACGTGGTGTCTCAGCACGAAGAACTTTCGCAACGGTGCATACTCAGGGAGAACACTTCTTGATAATTAGTGAGAGATCATCTTAAAATGCTACCGTCAAACAAAGCAAGATAAGATGCATAAAAGATAAACATCACATGCAATCAATATAAGTGATATGATATGGCCATCATCATCCTGTGCTTATGATCTCCATCTTCGAAACACCGTCATGATCACCATCGTCACCGGCGCGGACACCTTGATCACCATCGTAGCATCGTTGTCGTCTCGCCAATCTTATGCTTCCACGACTATCGCTACCGCTTAGTGATAAAGTAAAGCATTACAGCGCGATTGCATTGCATACAATAAAGCGACAACCATATGGCTCCTGCCAGTTGCCGATAACTCGGTTACAAAACATGATCATCTCATACAATAAAATTTAGCATCATGTCTTGACCATATCACATCACAACATGCCCTGCAAAAACAAGTTAGACGTCCTCTACTTTGTTGTTGCAAGTTTTACGTGGCTGCTACGGGCTTAAGCAAGAACCAATCTTACCTAGGCATCAAAACCACAACGATAGTTTGTCAAGTTGGTGTTGTTTTAACCTTCGCAAGGACCGGGCGTAGCCACACTCGGTTCAACTAAAGTTGGAGAAACTGTCACCCGCTAGCCACCTTTGTGCAAAGCACGTCTGGAGAACCGGTCTCGCGTAAGCGTACGCGTAATGTCGGTCCGGGCCGCTTTGTCCAACAATACCGCCGAACCAAAGTATGGCATGGTGGTAAGCAGTATGACTTATATCGCCCACAACTCACTTGTGTTCTACTCGTGCATATAACATCAACACATAAAACCTAGGCTCGGATGCCACTGTTGGGTAACGTAGTAATTTCAAAATTTTCCTACGCACACGCAAGATCATGGTGATGCATAGCAACGAGAGGGGAGAGTGTGATCTACGTACCCTTGTAGACCGACAGCGGAAGCGTTAGCACAACGCGGTTGATGTAGTCATATGTCTTCACGGCCCGACCGATCAAGCACCGAAACTACGACACCTCCGAGTTTTAGCACACGTTCAGCTCGATGACGATCCCCGGACTCCGATCCAGCAAAGTGTCGGGGAAGAGTTCCGTCAGCACGACGGCGTGGTGACGATCTTGATGTACTACCGTCGCAGGGCTTCGCCTAAGCACCGTTACAATATTATCGAGGATTATGGTGGAAGGGGGCACCGCACACGGCTAAGAATATGATCACGTGGATCAACTTGTGTGTCTATGGGGTGCCCCCTGCCCCTGTATATAAAGGAGTGGAGGAGGGGAAGGTCGGCCCTCTCTATGGCACGCCCTAGGGGAGTCCTACTCCCACCGGGAGTAGGATTCCCCCGTTCCTAGTCCAACTAGGAGTCCTTCCATGTAGTAGGAGTAGGAGACAAGGAAGGGGAAGAAGGAAGAGAAGGAAGGAGGGGGCGCAGCCCCTCCCCTAGTCCAATTCGGACTAGGCCTTGGGGGGGCGCGCGGCCTGCCTCTCCCTCTCCCCTAAAGCCCAATAAGGCCCATATACTTCTTCTCCCGTATTCCCGTAACTCCCCGGTACTCTGAAAAATACCCGAACAACTCGGAACCTTTCCGATGTCCGAATATAGTCGTCCAATATATCGATCTTTACGTCTCGACCATTTCGAGACTCCTCGTCATGTCCTCGATCTCATCCGGGACTCTGAACTCCTTCGGTACATCAAAACTCATAAACTCATAATATAACTGTCATCAAAACCTTAAGCGTGCGGACCCTACGGGTTCGAGAACAATGTAGACATGACCGAGACACATCTCCGGTCAATAACCAATAGCGGAACCTGGATGCTCATATTGGCTCCTACATATTCTACGAAGATCTTTATCGGTCAGACCGCATAACAACATACATTGTTCCCTTTGTCATCGGTATGTTACTTGACCGAGATTCGATCGTCGGTATCTCAATACCTAGTTCAATCTCGTTACCGGCAAGTCTCTTTACTCGTTCCGTAATACATCATCTCGCAACTAACTCATTAGTTGCAATGCTTGCAAGGCTAATGTGATGTGCATTACCGAGAGGGCCCAAAGATACCTCTCCGACAATCGGAGTGACAAATCCTAATCTCGAAATACGCCAACCCAACATGTAGCTTTGGAGACACCTGTAGAGCTCCTTTATAATCACCCAGTTACGTTGTGACGTTTGGTAGCACACAAAGTGTTCCTCCGGTAAACGGGAGTTGCATAATCTCATAGTCATAGGAATATGTATAAGTCATGAAGAAAGCAATAGCAACATACTAAACGATCGAGTGCTAAGCTAACAGAATGGGTCAAGTCAATCACATCATTCTCCTAATGATGTGATCCCGTTAATCAAATAACAACTCTTTGTCTATGGTTAGGAAACATAACCATCTTTGATTAACGAGCTAGTCAAGTAGAGGCATACTAGTGACACTCTGTTTGTCTATGTATTCACACATGTATTATGTTTCCGGTTAATAAAATTCTAGCATGAATAATAAACATTTATCATGAAATAAGGAAATAAATAATAACTTTATTATTGCCTCTAGGGCATATTTCCTTCAGAAGATGGCCTTCATCTCTCTCAAGAAAAATATGCCACTGATCTGGCAAGAAGAGTTGGTCTTCAAGGATGTAAACCCTCACCAACACCCTTGTCCAGTTCAGAGAAACTCTCACTTCCGGAAGGAGATCTCTTGAATCAAGAGGACAGTACAAACTACAGAAGTCTGGTAGGGGCACTTCAGTACTTGACTCTGACAAGACCTGATATCTCATTCGCTGTTAACAAAGTATGCCAATTTCTTCATGCACCCACTACAGTTCATTGGACTGCTACTAAACGTATAGTAAGATATGTGAAAAATACTATGAACCTTGGCCTTACTTTCAACAAATCTTCATCTACTCTAGTCAGTGCTTTCGCAGACTCTGATTGGGCAGGATGCATAGATGACAGACGCTCCACTGGTGGGTTCACAGTATTTTTTGGACCTAATCTAATAGCATGGTGTGCAAAGAAACAGGCTACTGTATCCAGATCAAGTACAGAAGCCGAGTACAAGACACTTGCAAATGCTACGGCAGAAATTATTTGGGTACAGTCTATGTTGAAGGAACTTGGTATAAAGAGCACCAAAGCTCCATGTCTATGGTGTGATAATCTTGGTGCTACCTACCTATCTGCAAATCCAGTGTTTCATGCAAGGATGAAGCATATTGAAATTGATTTCCACTTTGTCAGAGAACAAGTTGCAAATCAGCAGTTAGAGATTCATTTTGCGCATTCCAGAGATCAAGTTGCAGATGGCTTCACAAAATCGTTACCCACAAGAAGTTTTGAAGAATTCAAGCGTAATCTCAACTTGACGAAGTTGTGATTAAGGGAGGATGTTAAGCAACGCATAAATGTGCCTGGTCGTGACAGGTTGATGGCGCATGGTCCAAGGGTGGTTCGGCTAGGATAGTCCAGGTTGTTGGCATGTAGTTTATCTTTGTAACAACTCTATCTCTCTATCCTCTTATCCCTTGTACCTCAAGTTGTAATCTCAACCATGTACGCGATCTAGTGAGTTGCGCCCCAGTATATTAACACGAAGCCGTCGGTCAGAGAAAGGCACAACGTTAAACCTAAGTTTTCACAGTGGCTACTAGGGCTATAGCCCTAGGCCTAGTACAAGATACCTTGTAGTTTCTTTCTACAAAGTACTGAAAATTTGGAGAATTTGTCGTTAAATCTAACTCAGCCCTACATGTGATTCGCTACTAGCTTCGCCACTGGGTATTGCACATCTAATCCTATGTCATTGATTTTACTCTAAAATTTGTGCAATCATTTTGTTGTCTTTTTTTCGTTTGATTGAGTCATTTAGATGTGCAATAACAAGGATGTGCCCTGGACAAATCCTTTTTATGATTTACTGTTACTCTCAATTAATAGAACATCCATGGGACAAATCCTTTTTTTTAATGCGGAAAAGCTTCAGTTAGGAACATCAGGTCTGTCATTATTAGGGATGTCTCAAACTACCACCGATAGCAACGAAAGAGTGTGCTGGCCTTAAAAAAATTCTGCCGATGTGGTTGTATTTCTGGTAAATTCATGTATGGAGTTGTCATCTTATATAGACGCTTATCACCTCTTCGGGCTACAAATCTTTGGACGAGAACCTTCATTACAAGTGCCAGCATCTTCCATTCCTTCAACTTGCAGGGACTCTTACCATATATATTCTTTTTTACTCCTTGTTCTAAATACTCCTATATGATAAACTCTCTTCCCTTGTCTAACGGAATATGTTAATCTGGTTTGTCTAGCAACACATCCAGTGCACGTATGAACTGCTCGTGCCACCATGCTGTAAAATTCTTGGTAGTTGGTACTACTTGCAATCAATTCAGACTTGCATGCCCCCTCATCCCGAAATATTCGGCAGGAAATACTCCCTCCATTCCAAAATATAGTACGCCCGCGCTTTCCGAGGTCCAACTTTGACCATAAATTTAACCAACGAGACCAACTGCGGCGGGAGAAAAAACTATATAATTGAAAACTTCTTTCGAATACGAATTCACTGATATAATTTTTGCTCCCGCCACAATCAGTCTTGATAGTTAAATTTAAGGTCAAAGTTGAATCACGTAGATAGAAAAAGCACTACATTGTGGAATGGAGGGAGTACCAACTATAGCCAGCAATGTGATGTAATCACACAGATGCATGGCTTGAAGTCCTCACCAGAAGTTTGTAGAAGTCTTGAACCATATCTGCTACTCCCTCCGTTTTATAATGTAAAACGTTTTTTAACACTAGTGTAGTGTGAAATAACATCTTATATTATGTGATGGAGAGAGTACTACTTTAGTACTAAGTATGTACTACCTATTCAATTTACCCTTTTCTAAACAAAAACCTATCCAATTTACTGTATTTCAGTATTATCTCGACAATATTGGGCCTGGTTATCTCGGCCAACCTTATGAGGCTTTTTTTGAAGGTGTCCGTGGTCTTCAAGCATTTTTTATATCCATTGCGAGTAAGCTCAAGTGTTGGCAATATCAGTGTGCTTCAAGCCTTTTTGATTTCCATTGCAAGTAATCTCAAGTGCTGGCAATATCAGTGTACTTCAAGCCTTTTTGATTTCCATGTTTCATGCATCCAAGTATTTATTTAAAATTCTATCAAACTACTGAAAATGGACGGGCGCATGAACGCGCACCATTAAAGATCTAGTGGCAACGTAAAAAATGATTGACTTCTAATAATTCTACTACTACACAACATATAGACTTGAAATAAAAAAAAGAAAAACACAGTCCACAAGGCATAACATAGGCCCGTAGCAAACAAGCTGCAGCACAGAAACGGGGACGCGCAGCTGTGCGTGTGTTTGGCAAAAACAGAGTGTACAGTAGATCAAATAGATTACACGAATTTTACAGTAACCAAATCGTATGGTTGACAATTTAAATGAGACATAGCTAAGTTACATCTAGATGAGAATTAGCAAATCTGTTTTCATATTGATGCTTGAGTAATACAATGTCTTGCCCATAAAAGAAAAGCATTTCGATAGAATTCTCTCCAAGTAGAAAAATAGAGCAATTGAATTGAATTATTCAAAAGTTACATGCAACACTTATATACATGCCACATCAAACAGAACCCGTGAAAAAATAATAACATTAACTATGCAATGGTCAACTTGTCATTGCGGCTGGCCTTATCATCGACTTCAACGCACTTGTTGGGCATGAGCTCCTTGGCCTTCTTAAATACGACGTCGAATGACAGCAGCACGTGCAGCGCGATGAAGAGGACCACAATGGCGACGAGTGTGATGACGTAGATCGACGTCTCCCAGTCCCTACAGCTGCCGGCGGCGTAGGCGCCCAGTAGGCCCAGCAGGTCCAGCAACACGGCGGTCTGCATCGCCCAAAGTGGCGCGCCGTGTGGCTTCAGGGTGCGCTGCAGCAACAGCATGATGACAACGATGGAGGCCACGAACGACGTGGCGTTGCAGTAGAAGAATGCCTGGTACCGTGGAGCGTTGAAATCAAGCAGGATCGGGTTGCCGGCGACGGTGGGTGGGTGTGCCGATGGCGACGGCAAGGGCGACGGCGAAGCGGTATCGTCGTCGCCCCACGTGCCGCCGGGAGGCGCGAGACCAGCCTGGTACGTCACGCTCGCCGCCAGGATGCCGAGAACCATCAGGTACTTTCGCTTCAGGTACCTCTCGCTCTCCGGTTTATCCTCCTTGCTCTTGTCCTTGCTTGAGCCGGTCGGCCCTGTCCAGAGCGGCTTGAATAGCACCTTCACCCGCGAAGGAAGCCGTGGCAGCCGATCTAACCAGTGGTCGCGGTCCGCGAACACATAAAGTAGGATTTGCAGGAGGAGGAAGGCGACCACCGCGGCCACAAGCGCAAAGACATAGATTGAGGTTCGCAGCTTCCGGCAGCTGCCGGCGGCGTAAGCCCCCATGAGGCCCAGGAGTCCAACCAAGATGCAGACATGGAGTGCGTGACTCCGAATGCCTTGCTTGGACAGTGTCTGGTTCACCAGGAGCAGGATGACGGCGACGGATGCCATGAAGCCCGTCGCGTTGCAGTAAAAGAACACTTGGTACCTGACCCTGTAGTGGTCGAGGAGGACTGGGTCACCGGCGGTGACCGATTTTCCCCCGTCGCTCTCCGTCCAGAAGCCACCTGGCGGGTTCAACCCGGTTTGGTACGTGACAGTGGCCGCGAGTATGGCGAGCTGCAGCAAGAACTTGCGCTTCCTCTCAAGACTACGCTTTTCACCTTCAAGAATATGCTTACTCTTGGACTCCAAGTCGAGCTCACCTTGAAGGTGATCAGCAGCAGTAGGAACATGCACCGCTCCTTGAGCTTGTCCCCCTTTCCATTGCTGCGATGACACGTCGGAGGTGAGGCGGAGCAATCGTGCAAGGTTATCGCACATGCTTTGCACGCAACGCGTCAGCTTGCTGTGCTTGCCCTTAGCCGAGAACGCCACGACCTTGGCGATGGAGTAGACGAAGATGGCGACGGCTAGGGAGGCAACGTAGATGGTGGTTGTGCCGTCCCGGCAGCTCCCCGCAACGTAGGCGCCCATGAGGCCGAACAAGTCCAGTATCATGACCGTGTTAAGCGCGGCGCGTCTGACGACGGCGCCGGAGCTCAGCTCCTTGCTCTGGACAATTACGATGACTACCAGCGACGCCACGAACGCCGCCGTGTTGCAGTGGTAGAAAGCCTTATACCTCTTGGGGTTAATGTCGTGGAGCACCGGGTTTCCGGCAGTGTGACTGCTATCCAGATGGCCTTCCGGCCAGACGCCGCCCGGCGGGCTCAGGCCTGCCTGGTAAGTCACCGTCGCCGCCAGTGTCGCCAGTAGCAGCAGGAGCGACCGTGACTCTTCCACCTTCTCCGCACCCTGCTGCCCATTGTTGCTTTCGAGTCTCCTGGTCACACCTCCCTGTTGCACTGCTTTTTCTTCATTATTTGGATTATTACTCTGCGTCCATTCCCTACAATAATTGTATGTCCAAGTGATCGACATTAATTGATTAATTATTGACAGTAGTAACAGTAATAGCTGTGGCAGTATAATCTCAAAAACAATAATGACGGAGTGTGTGTGAGCTTGATTACGTACTTGTGTATGCCGGAGACGTACCCTGCGATGACCGCCTGCAGCAGGATGTACAGGAACACCGCGCCAACAAGGCAGGCGATGTACACGGTGGTGGTGATCCACCTGCAGCTGCCGGCGGCGTAGGCGGCCATGAGGCCCAGCAGCTCCACCAGCACACACACCGGCAGCGCGTAGGACCTGGCGAGGCGGCCGCTCAGCGTGCTGCTCGTGAGCAGCATGATGATGGCAAGAGAAGCGACGAAGGAGTTGGCGTTGGCGTAGAAGAAGGCGTGATAGCGGATCTTGTATGGCCCATCGTGCAGCAGCGGGGCGCCGGCGCGGTGCCCCGCCCCGGTCTCGCTCCAGAAGCCTCCCGGTGGCGCCAGTCCGGCGCCGTATGTCAGCGGCGTGGCGAAGGTGGCGAGCAGCAGCAGGAACTTGCGGCGCTCCTTGAGGTGGCTCTCGTCTGCCGGTTCCTTGCTCCTTTCCAAGCGGACGTGTATGGCGACGTAGGCGAAGACGAGGGCGAAGAGCGCGGAGACGTAGATGGACCCAACCACGCTGCGGCAGCTGCCGGCGGCGAAGGCGGCCATGAGCGCGAGCAGGTCGAGCAGCATGGCGGAGCGGAGCACGGTGAGGCCGACACGGTTGCCGCTGATACGCCGGTCCAGCAGGAATATGATGATGACCAGGGAGGCGACGAAGGCGGCCGCGTTGCAGTAGAAGAAGGCGGTGTACCTGTCCGCGTAGGTGTGCACGAGCACGGGGTCGCCGACGCGGAATGGGTAGGCCGCCGGCGCCGGGGCCACCGCAAGAGACGGGGGCGCTGGTGGCAGGACGGCGCCGGCGCGCTGCTGTGGGGTGTTGCCTCCATCGTGGTCCTTGGACCACACGCCGCCGGGCGGGTTGAGGCCGGCGCCGTAGGTGACGCTGGCGACCAGCGTGGCGAGCAGCAGCAGGTACTTGCGCCACTTCCAGAGGAACTCCATGTCCCCTTCCGACTCCGTCGCCATGGTTCCGGCGGCAGCGATGGGCGTATGTGTTGTGCTCTGCAGGATCGCTGCAGCACATGTATATAGTACTGCTCGGCCTGCTCCGCTCCGGCCCGGCCGCCATGTGCTGTGCTGTGCCCATCGGTGTCTTCTTTAGGAAACGAATCACTGAAAGCTACCAATATTATAACCATCGTTCAGTACGGATGTTCACTCACGCACAAGGATTGGATTGGAATGGATTGGAATGGGATGCGCACTCACACAAAGCTCAACCATGTCTTCACTTTGGTCCAAGTCCCACTGGCCCTCCTCGTGTCACTCGTGATCGCGATATGCTGGATATATATATTTGCACGGACCTCGGCAACGGTAACTTACACGGTCGTCTCTTGGTCAATTTATCTTTTTTTACGAAATAAAATGAGAAGAGAGTTAAAGTTAAGGTTGATGAACCAAAAACTACCCTTTGCAAAAGCTTGAGTAAATGTGCTGTCCTCCCCTCTCGGGAAGGTAACAAGGGCAAAGGTTTCCTCTTCTCCATCTCCGTCAACGAGTCAGTGGATTCATCTCC
>NC_057806.1:707683020-707683737 GCF_018294505.1 Triticum aestivum
GGGCTATTAGATAGGCTAGGGTTTTAGTCTTCGCAGGGCAGCGCTCGGATGGATGGTGGCACTTCATTCTCGAGTCAGTCTTCGGGGCTCTGATCCTTCTTGAGTTTATCCGTCCGTCCAAATTCGACGGAACTCCAGCGTAGATTAATGTTGGCTCTTTGGGATGGGGCAGTTAGAGTTTCTCGATGTGTCTACGTGACGACAAGATTTGGTGTCAGACACTTCGAATCTATTCAAGGCACACACCTACTGCAGTTTAAGGGCGCTGGTTCTTAGGGCCGGGTATGTGTACGAAGGCTATCCGACTGTCATCGAAAAGATCAGACTGGCTCCAGTAGACAGGCATCGAATCTTTCACCTCCTGTTAGAGCTACAAACTATAAAATTCATTGGAATACACTACCAGAATCGCCCCCTATGCCGACGGGCCGTCGGCATAGCCCTGAGTCCCGTCAGGACAGACCTATGCCGACGGCCCTCGTCGGCATAGGGCCGTCGGCAACATATACGTCGGCATAGCCAGGGAGGCCGTCGGCATAGAAAAGCCGTCGGCATAGATGCTTTCCCGACGGAGCCGTACATCTATGCCGACGGCCCATGCCGTCGGCAACAATCACGCCTAACGGCGGCCGCCGTCAAGTTTGCCCGACGACTGGTCGCCACGTGGCACCCCTATGCCGACGGCCTAGCCGTCGGCTTAGTCAAAAACTATGCCGA